>NW_025334133.1:0-144565 GCF_014858855.1 Bufo gargarizans | reverse complement strand
GTGACACGCCTGAATGGTAGAATAAAGGCGCAGATACTGGAAAAGTACTTTTCTCTGGCATGAAGCTAAAACGACCCCATTGAGCCTACCCACCAAAGCCTGAAAGTTTACTGTTTGTAATAAGGAGATCGGTCGGTAAGAATCACATCTAAGGGGATCATTAACCGGCCTAGGCAGTACAAGAACTGTGGCGGGGGGCTGCCCACTTCTGGGGCTCCGGTAAACATGGCGCTGGGTTGTGGGGCGACGGAGACCTCAAGCTGCTGATGTATTTAGCTGACAGATGATTGTTCAGACTGGATACATTGTAACAACCCTTCAACTTCAAGCATTAGGTCTGTATGTGTTTAAAGCTATTGGTCATAACAAGAACATTATTATTCGCTGACATCAAGCAGAGATCTTGATAATTGAGATGAATTGACACATAAAGTAGATTAATAAGATGCAGAACTATTAGTTACTGGGGGACTCATCTTAATTTACAGAAGATAGGGGACAATGACACGTTCAGCTCTGCTACATCTGGCGGTAATTACACAGGATGGGTCTTATGTACAGTATACCTGTTCACACCTATCACACACATGTACAGTATAGACACCTGTTCACACCTATCACACACATGTACAGTATAGACACCTGTTCACACCTATCACACACATGTACAGTATAGACACCTGTTCACACCTATCACACACATGTACAGTATATTCACACCTATCACACACATGTACAGTGTAGACACTTGTTCGCACCTATCACACACATGTACAGTATAGACACCTGTTCACACCTATCACACACATGTACAGTATAGACACCTGTTCACACCTATCACACACATGTACAGTATAGACACCTGTTCACACCTATCACACACATGTACAGTATAGACACCTGTACACACCTATCACACACATGTACAGTACAGACACCTGTTCACACCTATCACACACATGTACAGTATAGACACCTGTTCACACCTATCACACACATGTACAGTATAGACACCTGTTCACACCTATCACACACATGTACAGTATAGATACCTGTTCACACCTATCACACACATGTACAGTGTAGACACTTGTTCGCACCTATCACACACATGTACAGTATAGACACCTGTTCACACCTATCACACACATGTACAGTATAGACACCTGTACACCAGTATAGACACCAGTATAGACGCCTCCCCATGTGTTTCCCCTCCAGGTCACTCCATCCTCCAGGTGACACCTGTAATTGGGTTTCAGTATCAGCCTATCAGGGCTCAGTATGCAGATGAGGGGGCGGGGCTTGTTCTTTATAACTGCTGCTGTGGAGGATTTCCCATCCAGGATCCGTTCAGAACTGCAGGTTAGTGCGGAGCCGAGTGTGAACAGGTGTCTATACTGTACATGTGTGTGATAGGTGTGAACAGGTGTCTGTACTGTACATGTGTGTGATAGGTGTGAACAGGTGTCTGTACTGTACATGTGTGTGATAGGTGTGAACAGGTGTCTGTACTGTACATGTGTGTGATAGGTGTGAACAGGTGTCTGTACTGTACATGTGTGTGATAGGTGTGAACAGGTGTCTATACTGTACATGTGTGTGTGATAGGTGTGAACAGGTGTCTATACTGTACATGTGTGTGATAGGTGTGAACAGGTGTGTGGACTGTACATGTGTGTGATAGGTGTGAACAGGTGTCTGTACTGTACATGTGTGTGTGATAGGTGTGAACAGGTGTCTATACTGTACATGTGTGTGTGATAGGTGTGAACAGGTGTCTATACTGTACATGTGTGTGATAGGTGTGAACGGGTGTCTGTACTGTACATGTGTGTGATAGGTGTGAACAGGTGTCTATACTGTACATGTGTGTGATAGGTGTGAACAGGTGTCTATACTGTACATGTGTGTGATAGGTGCGAACAAGTGTCTATACTGTACATGTGTGTGATAGGTATGAACAGGTGTCTGTACTGTACATGTGTGTGATAGGTGTGAACAGGTGTCTATACTGTACATGTGTGTGATAGGTGTGAACAGGTGTCTATACTGTACATGTGTGTGATAGGTGTGAACAGGTATCTGTACTGTACATGTGTGTGATAGGTGTGAACAGGTGTCTATACTGTACATGTGTGTGATAGGTGTGAACAGGTGTCTATACTGTACATGTGTGTGATAGGTGTGAACAGGTATCTGTACTGTACATGTGTGTGATAGGTGTGAACAGGTATCTATACTGTACATGTGTGTGATAGGTGTGAACAGGTGTCTATACTGTACATGTGTGTGATAGGTGTGAACAGGTGTCTATACTGTACATGTGTGTGATAGGTGTGAACAGGTGTCTATACTGTACCTGTGTCTATAGTGTGTGTGATATCTGTGTATGTTATAGTGTATGTATACTGAACATTTGTGATTGTATTTGTGTGTGGTGTATATATGATAGTCAATGTTTAATATGTTTGATAACTGTGAGAATATATGTGGAATTTTGCGGATACTATATATATATATATATATATATTAGTGTATAGTCAATGTGTGTTCTAAATTTACATTACTGGTGTGTGATGTGATGTCTGTGTGTTTAGATATTCTTTTGTACATGTATGTACTGTATATAGCATGGTGTGTACTATACGTGTGATGTGTTGAATATCATGTGTCTGATGTGCACATATACAACTGAATGTCTTATCCTGTACATGAATCTTAGTTACTGTGTTCTCTATTATGTGATATATACCTGTCTGTATGTGATGTGTATACCTGTCTGTATGTGATGCCGTCATGTATGTGATGTGTATACCTGTCTATATGTGATGTGTATACCTGTCTGTATGTGATGTCGTCATGTATGTGATTTGTATACCTGTCTGTATGTGATGCCGTCATGTATGTGATGTGTATACCTGTCTGTATGTGATGTGTATACCTGTCTGTATGTGATGTGTGTACCTGTCTGTATGTCAGGTCATATATGTGATGTTTATTGCTCTCTCTTCGCATGTCGCTGCTGGTTCCCCTGATATTTGTTATACACTATTTATAAAAAGTTTGGGATATTTGTTTTTGGGTAAAATTGATGGAAAACGTAAAAAGTTTGCACTCCGGTGCCTTTGTGTGACTCTTCCAGTCGCTGTATCTCTGATACAACCTGCTGGTGACTCTCTGTGACGCTCTAAGCTCAGGGGCCACTTCTGTCTGAGAACATCCTGCTTGAAGCCTCTCTATGGTGAGGTACATCAATTGTTAGGTGTCGTCTTGGTCTCATGATGGCAGAGAGTGAACAGCATGATGAGGAGGACCAGGAAATGTATTGGGGGATTCATGGCTCAAACACCAGGTGTGAATTTTGCCGTTTAGCTCCTTGTTAGAGAACAGCAAGTTTTGCAAAATGTCCTGAAACATTGAACAGTTGGACATGTTCATTCAGAAGGTTAGAGAAGGTCACATTAAGTCCACCAGTAAAGGTTAGAGGGCATTTTAGGTTCTTCCTGAAATTT
Source organism: Bufo gargarizans (assembly GCF_014858855.1). Lineage (NCBI taxonomy): Eukaryota > Metazoa > Chordata > Amphibia > Anura > Bufonidae > Bufo > Bufo gargarizans. Next base: position 141,050 of record NW_025334133.1, on the reverse strand, counting down.
CACCAACAAGCCAAATATTCCGAACTTTTTGGAAGTAGTGTTTGTTATTTCTGCCAATATTAGAAAACAGGGCAGGTCACGTGCTTCACATGCAGACCTCCAGTGTCTGCACCCCCATTGAGGGGGCACTTTAAGCCCGCATGCACCTAAGCACACCCGCAAAATTCCACAGAACGCCCACTTTTATGCATGTTTTACAAGCCCCATCCACATAAGACACTTTTTGCGGGACATTTGGGAGTTTTTGACGATTCTTTGTTTTTGTTCTTGTCCTGCAGATTTCCTTAAACCGTGGACAAGTGGCATCATGATGCTCCTCACGATCCTGACTGTGACTCTGGGTCTTGTGGTCTCCTCTCCAATACAGAGAGAGGTAAAATCCTGGGAAACAATACCAGATACCGCCTGTAGGCTGGAGGGGCGCTATTTATAGCCAAAAATAAAGCAGAGGGTTCCTTCTAGTATCAGATAGACCCTTTAAAGGGATGATCACTGAAGAGAAGGACCCATTGCTAACATCAAAATGGGTCCCCTGCAGGTTTTAGCCATTCAGATCTGGAGCTTGTCATCCCCTCAGCACCCTTTCCTGTACCCCTGGTGCAATATTTCACCTCTCCTAATCTGGAGAAAATGGATGACAACATCTGGACCCTCGTAAGAACAGCAATGTTCCCATTCATTGACAGCAAGCAGAAATCTTAAAGATAGTAAAGAATTGAAACACAAAACATTAATAGATCTTCTCATTATACGGGGATGCAGCTATATTTCTGGCAGACTGGACACCGGCCCTCCCCTAGGACTCGCTCCGTTTATTACATTTTTGTAAAAGTTGCTGCGTGGAAAATAAAAAATAAATAAATAAACATCACATTTTCTGAGACAAACCAAATGTCTAAAAGGGGCTTAAAGGGCCGGAGCTAATGAAATGTATGTGTCTTAAAGGGCCAGTGCTGATAGGACTTAAGGTAAACCATCACTTATAACCTTTCATGGTCAGTAGGTGGCAGACATGCTGGGACAGACAGCAGACAACATACACTCACCTAAAGAATTATTAGGAACACCTGTTCTATTTCTCATTAATGCGATTATCTAGTCAACCAATCACATGGCAGTTGCTTCGATGCATGTAGGGTTGTGGTCCTGAGTCTCGATTTCTGTTGAGACATTTAAATGGTAGAGTCCGAATTTGGCGTAAACAGAATGAGAACATGTATCCATCATGCCTTGTTACCGCTGTGCAGGCTGGTGGTGGTGGTGTAATGGTGTGCGGGATGTTTTCTGGGCACACTTTAGGCCCCTTAGTGCCAATTGGCCATCGTTTGAGTGCCACAGGCTACCTGAGCATTGTTTCTGACCATGTCCATCCCTTCATGACCACCATGTACCCATCCTCTGATGGCTACTTCCAGCAGGATAATGCTCCATGTCACAAAGCTCCAATCATTTCACATTGGTTTCTTGAACATGACAATGAGTTCACTGTCCTAAAATGGCCCCACAGTCACCAGATCTCAACCCAATAGAGCATCTCTGGGATGTGGTGTAACGGGAGCTTCGTGCCCTGGATGTGCATCCCTCAAATCTCCATCAACTGCAAGATGCTATCCTATCAATATGGGCCAACATTTCTAAAGATGCTATCAGCACCTTGTGGCATCAATGCCACGTAGAATTAAGGCAGTTCTGAAGGCAAAAGGGGGTCCAACACCGTATTAGTATGGTGGTCCTAATAATTCTTTAGGTGAGTGTATATCTGTAGCCGGCCCTGATTATATCATGTCCTATACTCCATTTCCAACCAGAGCTGCATTTAGAATTCTGTTATTTCCTGCTACTAGGAAGCAGCGACTTGTGGGAGCGCACAGCATAGCTGGTGGATCTAAAGCAGCACAGAGGATTTTCAGAAGCTATGAAGCTCACATTGCTATTGTTGATGTCACTTATATTTATGTTTTCCTCAGTTAAATGCAGAAGAATCCTCAGGAGACCTCCTGCCCAAATCAGAGACAGAAACCCACGTAGGCAATGCCACCACCCTGACCGAGCAAGAAATCATCAAGGTAATGAGAAGACCTGAGGGACCATGATAACCGCCGTGGGCGAGGGGTCTGCTCATAAGTTCTGCTCCTGTAGTTTTGGTCCTGCTGGGTTCTGCTCCTGTAGTTTGGGTCCTGCTGGGCTCTGCTCCTGTAGTTTGGGTCCTGCTGGGCTCTGCTGCTGAAGTTTGGGTCCTGCTGGGCTCTGCTGCTGAAGTTTGGGTCCTGCTGGGCTCTGCTGCTGAAGTTTGGGTCCTGCTGGGCTCTGCTGCTGAAGTTTGGGTCCTGCCGGGCTCTGCTGCTGAAGTTTGGGTCCTGCTGGGCTCTGCTGCTGAAGTTTGGGTCCTGCCGGGCTCTGCTGCTGAAGTTTGGGTCCTGCCGGGCTCTGCTGCTGAAGTTTGGGTCCTGCCGGGCTCTGCTGCTGAAGTTTGGGTCCTGCCGGGCTCTGCTGCTGAAGTTTGGGTCCTGCCGGGCTCTGCTGCTGTAGTTTGGGTCCTGCCGGGCTCTGCTGCTGTAGTTTGGGTCCTGCTGGGCTTTGCTGCTGTAGTTTGGGTCCTGCTGGGCTTTGCTGCTGTAGTTTGGGTCCTGCCGGGCTCTGCTGCTGTAGTTTGGGTCCTGCTGTGCTCTGCTCCTGTAGTTTGGGTCCTGCTGGGCTCTGCTGCTGTAGTTTGGGCCCTGCCGGGCTCTGCTGCTGTAGTTTGGGTCCTGCTGGGCTCTGCTACTGTAGTTTGTGTCCTGCTGGGCTCTGCTGCTGTAGTTTGGGTCCTGCTGGGCTCTGTTGCTGTAGTTTGGGTCCTGCCGGGCTCTGCTCCTGTAGTTTGGGTCCTGCTGGGCTCTGCTGCTGTAGTGTGGGCTTTGCTGGGCTCTGCCGGGTCACTTTGGGCTATGATAGCTCCTGTGGGTGGAATCAGCCTCTTCTTCCTTCTTGCTGACATACAGACGATATCTGGGATTTTAGAGAAATACTAAAGCATAATCCCCGACCATTACCACTCGCAGCCACATCACAGAAACAGCCTGGTGTGGAGTCTTTCAGAATCTGTTACTTTGTTTCCAGTTGCCTTGAGACCACTTGATACATTGTCCTTCAGCCTCATTACTCATTAACATTGTTACTTTCTGCAGGAAACAGACAATAACACCGGATCCACCTCCTTCTTTGAGGCGTTTATATCATCAGTAAGAAACTGGGAAAAGGCAGGACTTGTAAGTCTGTGTATACATGAGGGGGCGCTATAGGAAGTACACAGCTCTCTGGTAAACACAGATGCTCCAGTATAATGTCTGGGCTCTGCCTGTGTATGCTGGGTACAGTCTGGGCTCTGCCTGTGTATGCTGGGTACAGTCTGGGCTCTGCCTGTGTAAGCTGGGTACAGTCTGGGCTCTGCCTGTGCATGCTGGGCTCTGCCTGTGCATGCTGGGTACAGTCTGGGCTCTGCCTGTGTATGCTGGGTACAGTCTGGGCTCTGCCTGTGTATGCTGGGTACAGTCTGGGCTCTGCCTGTGTATGCTGGGTACAGTCTGGGCTCTGCCTGTGTATGCTGGGTACAGTCTGGGCTCTGCCTGTGTATGCTGGGTACAGTCTGGGCTCTGCCTGTGTATGCTGGGTACAGTCTGGGCTCTGCCTCTGTATGCCGGGTACAGTCTGGGCTCTGCCTCTGTATGCTGGGTACAGTCTGGGCTCTGCCTGTGTATGCTGGGTACAGTCCGGGCTCTGCCTGTGTATGCTGGGTAGAGTCCTGGCTCTGCCTGTGTATGCTTGGTAGAGTCTGGGCTCTGCCTGTGTATGCTGAGTATAGTCTGGGTTCTTCCTGTGTGGTTTGGCATTGCTGGTTCTGCAGTTGTGTTGCTGCACGGGGCCACTGATTACTTTCTTCTGCCAGTATATCACAAATGAAAAGTTTTGTCTCCAAGTCTTCAGGGTGAATGAGAACTGAGCTCTGGATTGTTTATACCCACAGCCGCTGCTCTCCGGGTGGAACTATGAAGAGCCCCGACTCCCAAGCTGGAAATCTGATGGGCCGCTGATCCCTGGGTGGAACTATGAAGAACCCAGACTCCCAAGTTGGAAATCTGATGAGCCGCTGCTCCCCGGGTGGAACTATGAAGAGCCCCGACTCCCAAGTTGGAAATCTGATGAGCCGCTGATCCCTGGGTGGAACTATGAAGAGCCCCGACTCCCAAGTTGGAAATCTGATGAGCCGCTGATCCCCTATGATGATTCCGATGAGCCGCTGATCTCTGATTGGCTGTTTGAAGAGAGAAACTAACTTTCAGACGATTATTTCTACATAGAATAAGATGCTGAGAGGAAAGAACTGCAGGAATGAGGTGACAGAGAATAAGGGGGAACCTGAGGAACGGGGACACAATGTAAAATGCAACAAGATGTTTCCTGCTGAACCAATAAAACTAGAAAAAAACAAAATGCGTCATCATCATTATATATATTAACTGTAATAGATTCTGATGGGAGTAGTAGTTCAGAATAAATAACAAACCTTTTATACCCAGAACAACAATAATACAATAAATCCCCCACATATATGCAGTATTATAGCAGTTATATTCTTGTACATAGGAGCAGTATTATAGTAGTTATATTCTTGTACATAGGAGCAGTATTATAGTAGTTATATTCTTGTACATAGGAGCAGTATTATAGCAGTTATATTCTTACATAGGAGCAGTATTATAGTAGTTATATTTCTGTACATAGGAGCAGTATTATAGGAGTTATATTCTTGTACATAGGAGCAGTATTATAGTAGTATATTCTTGTACATAGGAGGCAGTATTATAGTAGTTATATTCTTGTACATAGGAGCAGTATTATAGGAGTTATATTCCTGTACATAGGAGGCAGTATTATAGCAGTTATATTCTTGTACATAGGAGCAGTATTATAGTAGTTATATTCATGTACATAGGAGCAGTATTATAGTAGTTATATTCTTGTACATAGGAGGCAGTATTATAGTAGTTATATTCTTATACATAGGAGCAGTATTATAGTAGTTATATTCCTGTACATAGGAGCAGTATTATAGTAGTTATATTCTTGTACATAGGAGGCAGTATTATAGTAGTTATATTCTTGTACATAGGGCAGTATTATAGTAGTTATTTTCGTGTACATAGGAGCAGTATTATAGTAGTTATATTCCTGTACATAGGAGGCAGTATTATAGTAGTTATATTCTTGTACATAGGGCAGTATTATAGTAGTTATATTCGTGTACATAGGAGCAGTATTATAGTAGTTATATTCCTGTACATAGGAGGCAGTATTATAGTAGTTATATTCTTGTACATAGGAGCAGTATTATAGTAGTTATATTCTTGTACATAGGAGCAGTATTATAGTAGTTATATTCTTTTACATAGGAGCAGTATTATAGTAGTTATATTCTTGTACATAGGAGGCAGTATTATAGCAGTTATATTCTTGTACATAGGAGCAGTATTATAGTAGTTATATTCTTGTACATGGGAGCAGTATTATAGTAGTTATATTCCTGTACATAGGAGGCAGTATTATAGTAGTTATATTCCTGTACATAGGGGGCAGTATTATAGTAGTTATATTCTTGTACATAGGAGCAGTTGTCACGGATGTTGTAGGGGAGAACACCAAAAGAGAACAAGAAGGAAGGGATAAGACACTAGGACTCACCACTAGGGAAGGAAAAGGGTCACCACCTATAAAACCCTGCTCTTGGCCCTAACTCCTATCCGTATGGGCCCCTCTCGTTGGTAGAGATACCCATACACGGGAACCTATAAAACCCTGGTGGCCCTTGGATATCCTAATGTTAATGACAGGGCAGAGACTACCCGCTCCTTCCCTGGTGAAGTAACCAGGGTCTTGCTGAGGCCTAGTAAACAACAAGGGTGGGGGGGGGGGGGGATACAAAATACAACAAGCAGAACACTTAACTTCTGAGGCTGATGGATGATGGATAATGGATGATGGATGATGGATTAACAGGACTTTAACTAGAACCACACTCCAGCTCTTCCAAGACCAAATGAAGCTATCCAGAGCAAGGAGTGATGGGTAAAGTCAGACTAAATAGGGGGAGGTGAAGGTCACATGATCCACACCTGAACAGGAGGTGAGGACATACCAGCAACACAGACAAAGTGAAACCAAAACCAAAAGAGGCTGTCATATCACTAATGTGCAGATAATCTTTTAGACCTTCTAAAACCTGTCACAGGTGTGACAGTACACCACCCCCCCTTCTATGGGTGACCTCCGGGCACCCAAGACCGCCTTTATCAGGATGAGCTGTGTGTAGAGTTGAGCGAACCCGAACTGTAAAGGTTTTTTGGCACCCGGACCTGAACCCGAACATTTACGTAAAAGTTCGGGTTCGATGTTCGGCGATTTTTATGGCGCTTTTTGAAATGCTGCAAAGCAGGCAATTAACAAGCATCATACTACTTGCCCCAAGAGGCCGTCACAGCCATGCCTATTATTGGCATGGCTGTGATTGGCCAGAGCACCATGTGACCCAGCCTCTATATAAGCTGGAGTCATGTAGCACCGGATTAGTGTAGGGAGAGGCTGCAGCTGCTGTGAGGGAGAGATCACGGAGAAATCTCATCAAGAACTGGTTTATGTACTCAGCCATCTACAGCAAATGTGTTTTGTGGGTGCAGTGCACAATTGTTTTAAGCCTGCCCCGAGCCAACTACTGCTGAAAACAAACTTTTTTTCCTTTAGTTAGTCAATATCAATACATAATCGGCAGCCATTTTATGCAATGATAGTCACCAGCACAGGCTATCTGCATGTCTGCAAGTCCAGAAATACTGCTTTGAGACACTGGGGTTAAAAAAAAACCTTTTTTTCATATCGTGCACATCTAGGATTATAGGTGCATAAGAGACTGTTCAGTTTAGGCCAGAAATACGGCTTTTGCTTACTGGGGTTAATAAACCCTCTGATATACTGGACATCTGGGATAAGACAAGCATAAGTGACTGTCACATTTAGGCCACAAATACCGCTGTCATATAGAGTAAAAAAAAAAAAATTTAGTGCAATACCCTACATCAGGGTTTTTATTGGCGGTTAATTATTTTCAACAGACTGTCCATCAATCAAGTTAACTCCTGCCTCACTGTCAATAAATGCTTCGTTTTTCCCAGTTTTGGACTCTAGAGCCACCTCGGCAGACAGGAGAAAATGGGTACTACCAGTAAAAGACAAAAGTAGGTTTTTTTGCTCCCCACCCACACTACCAATAGTAATTTGGGGGATTAAACTTTTTTTTCTTTTTGTTTTCACCTTGCTGCTGCAAGTGCGGACAAATATTCACAAAATGGCCCTTCTTGCCACAACAAAAGCAGACTCCTTTCTCATGACCCAAGCTTTTGCCAGTAGTTCCAGGAGTAGCTCCTCCTAACTGCATAGGCTCATCACAAGGCACAACCACCCGTGTCTCTCCACCATTAGTGTCAAAGGAAGCAGTACCCTTGTTGGACAGTACGTCCTGAAGGTGAGGACCCCTAGATCTCTCCCTCAGGCGTCTATCTAGACCAGGGATGCTCAACCTGTGGACCTCCAGCTGTTGTAAAACTACATCTCCCACAATGCCCTGCTGTAGGCTGATAGCTGTCGGCTGTTCTGGCATACTGGGAGTTGTAGTTTTGCAACAGCTGGAGGGCCGCAGGTTGAGCATGCCTGATCTAGACATACAGCAAGGGACATAGCTGCCTCCAATGACACTGGATTTTCCTGAAAGGCCAATGCGTCCTGCAGTCTCTCAGAGAGACCATGGCAGAATTGGCTACGGAGAGCAGGATCGTTCCACTCTGTATCCGTAGCCGATCTTCTAAATTCAGAGCAATAGGTCTCCGCAGAAAGTTCTCCCTGCCGCAAACCCCGTAACTTGGTCTCAGCCTGAGAGATCCGATCCGGGTCATCATAGATAAGACCCAAGGCTCTAAAGAATTCATCTACTGACCGGAGGGACGGTGATCCGGTCGGCAGAGAAAAAGCACAGGATTGGGCGTCCTCTTTAAGCAATGAAATAATCATACCCACACGTTGACACTCATCACCAGAAGAATATTGACGCAGCTTAAAGTATAATTTACATGACTCCCTCAACCGGATGAAATTGTCACTACCCCCGGAAAACCTGTCCGGGAGAACCACCTTCGGTTCAGGGCAGGCCTGGAACCCACCACCGGAACTAGCACCCACCACCTCCAAAGTCAGATTCTGCAGCTGTTCGACCAGTGCATTTATAGCATCCATAGCTGCACAGATCAGAACAAAAAATGGCAGTATGGGCTCTGGATAATGTCACAGATGTAGCAGGGAAGAACACCAAAAGACAACAAGAAGGAAGGGAAAAGACACTAGGACTCACCACTAGGGAAGGAAAAGGGTCACCACCTATAAAACCCTGCTCCTGGCCCTAACTCCTATCCGTATGGGCACCGCTCGATGATAGAGATGCCCATACACGGGAACCTAAAATACCCTGGTTGCCCTCGGATGCCCTAATGGTAACGACAGGGCAGAAACTACCCGTTCCTTCCCTGGTGAAGGAACTAGCATCTCGCTGAGGCCTAGTAAACAACAAGGGTGGGGGGGGGGGGGGGAATACAAAATACCACAATTGGAACACTTAACTTCTAAGGCTGATGGATGATGGATGAACAGGACTTCAACTAGAACCACACTACAGCTCTTCCAAAAACCAAATGCAGCTATCCAGAGCAAGGAGTTATGGGTAAAGTCAGACTAAATAGGGGGAGGAGGTAAATATCACATGATCCACACCTGAACAGGATGTGTGGACATAACAGCAATACAGACAAAGTGAAACCAAAAGAGGCTGTCAGATCACTAATGTGCAGATAATCTTTCAGACCTTCTAAAACCTGTCACCGGTGTGACAAGGCAGTACTATAGCAGTTATATTCTTGTACATAGGAGCAGTATTATTGTAGTTATATTCTTGTACATAGGAGGCAGTATTATAGTAGTTATATTCCTGTACATAGGAGGCAGTATTATAGTAGTTATATTCTTGTACATAGGAGGCAGTATTATAGTAGTTATATTCTTGTACATAGGATCAGTATTACAGTAGTTATATTCCTGTACATAGGAGCAGTATTATAGTAGTTATATTCCTGTACATAGGAGGCAGTATTATAGCAGTTATATTCCTGTACATAGGAGGCAGTATTATAGCAGTTATATTCCTGTACATAGGAGCAGTATTATAGTAGTTATATTCCTGTACATAGGAGCAGTATTATTGTAGTTACATTCTTGTACATAGGAGCAGTATTATTGTAGTTACATTCTTGTACATAGGATCAGTATTATAGTAGTTATATTCCTGTACATAGGAGCAGTATTATAGTAGTTATATTCCTGTACATAGGAGGCAGTATTATAGCAGTTATATTCCTGTACATAGGAGGCAGTATTATAGTAGTTATATTCCTGTACATAGGAGGCAGTATTATAGTAGTTATATTCTTGTACATAGGAGCAGTATTATAGCAGTTATATTCCTGTACATAGGAGCAGTATTATAGTAGTTATATTCCTGTACATAGGAGCAGTATTATTGTAGTTACATTCTTGTACATAGGAGCAGTATTATTGTAGTTACATTCTTGTACATAGGAGCACTATTATAGCTATTATATTCTTGTACAATCGGAAAATGTGAAGCTTAGAGAGGATCAGTTACTGGAATTCAGTAGAGTTTCTCATTTTTGTGTGCCAGAGAAGGGTAAATTAAGGTTTTTATAAACCATTTTAACTCTAAGACCTAATTTAAATTGATTTTTCTCTTCCCCATAAAATAAACCAAACGGTTTTGGGACCTTGTAATGTTAAATCCTGTCTCTTTGGTAAAATGAATCTGAAGCTGGTTTGGGACTGGGCAAGTTAACATTTCAATGACTGGGTGGGTAGAAATTCTTCTGCTCACGTTTTCAGGTGAACCCTCCAAGACATTAATTTGTTAATTCAGGCCTATACAGTTGTATGTTTTCCAAAGGTTTTTTTTTCTTTCTTTGTATTTGAGGTTTTGTTTTAAGTTAAAAAATAATTTTTTTTACAGAATGTCAATGTAAATAGCAAGACTTTCTGTAACTGAAGTTTTCTACGTTTTCTTTTACTAACCCATTTTTATTTTCTTGGTTTTTGATGTAATCAAGTTTTTTTCAGTTTTTCCTTTTTACTAACCCATTTTTATTTTTAGTCTATTATTCTGTTTTTCCTTTTCCTTTTTCATATTTGGCACTTTTCTTTTTCTCTTTTTCTTTCTCTCTCTTCTCTGTAGATTTGGTTGGGAGACCTTTCTTTAGTTACTGGGGGTCTCGTGATATTGCGTGGGAACTACTGTCTGAATTCAAGGGCTGCTGCTGAACGAGAGGTTTTTGATCAGTCACTGCAAAAAGGGCTTTGTGTGCCATTCAGCTTGACTATATAGAATAATATAGGCAAAGGAAAGTGAGTTGATGAGCTTTTTTTTAAGGAGACAAGGTGATATATATCACCCGGGCATACCAATAGCTGTGTGAGTAACCCCTTTCCCCACAGGAGTACTGTGTGTATGTTTCCTGTGCGCCCATCGTCCCACAGAAGGTACTGTGTGTTCTCTGTGTGTACCCTGTCCCCACAGGAGTACTGTGTGTTTCCTGTGTGCACATTCCACTCCAGGTCAATTGGAAACCCTATCCTGTGGTCAGGTCACTATTCAGACCCAAAACCGAGGCTGGTATATCTCATTAGGAGACCCTTTTCCTCACACTGCTATTCCTTTTCCTGAGGTCTAACTAGGGTGAACGGTTTCCGTGTGTCACGGATGGTGTTGCAGAAAGCTGGAACTTATAAATTAACATCCGACTGGCTTGATCCCAAACTAAGGAGTATATGGCTGAGCCCTATAAAACCCCTAGAGCTCTCCCTGACTGCTATGCCCATGCAAAGGTCTTTATGGAAGATGATTGCATGTCCACGTACCTCATACTATGTGACACCTGAAAACCCTATAATAGTGAAGGGACACGACCACCGGCTCCCTGCACGTAATACGGACGGAGTCAGGGTCACCTAGAATCAAGCCAGCAAGGAAACACAAATAAAGGAAACAGACTTATCTGAGGAATCAGCAGAAGCAGCATCCAGCAGTGAACAACTTATCTAGGAAGAAGTATAAACCGCAAAGTGAGGCAGTATGGGAGGGAATATAAAGGGAGAGAATTAGTGTAAATAGGTGACAGCTGGGAGAAGGAAAGGAGATGACATAGTGAAACCAAAACAAAGAACTTCATGCAGGTAGAGAAGAACATCTAATAGACCTTCTCACAGAAGTGGCGGTGACACCGTGTGTCTGTGCCAGAAACCCTAGGGCAACTCAGAGAGGAACGAAGGGGAGTAGCAGCCGTCCAGGCGTGTGTCGCGGGACAGTCCAGGCGTGTGTCGCGGGACACTGTAGGTGGACGCACCTACTTTTAGAAGGCTCGAGCATGGGTGTATGGAAATCTAGGGAACAGAAGAATACCACTTCTGACTATAGGACAGCCAAGCAGTACATGAAATCCATCTATGGAGGAGCAGTTGTTAAGCCCCTCAAAGATTGGCACCAATGGACTGTAGGTACAGAGTGGACCATCCCCAAAGAAGGGACCTTTGAGGTCTGGATTGGGAAAAAGTTTGTCCGTGAATTCCCCACTAGACTCCAAAGCCATGGTTACCTCCAGAAAGCAGAACTGTGGCTGCACGAATCCATCGATCTCCAGCAACAGGGAATTCAAAAGTCCCAGACAGTGCCAACTAACACTCTCATGTACTCCCGTCCAACTAAAACTACAGAGTCCAAGAGAAGCGCTTTTCTCTTTCTCTTTCTCTATCTCTCCCTCTCATCCCTCCCTCATCTCTCCATCTAACCCTGAGACGATGCACTATGTTGAATCCAGCTTCTCTTCATCCTCGTTTTAAGGACGATGAGAAGGGGGTAAACGTGGTGCAGAAAACAACGATCTTTAAACTTTTTACTAACCATTCTAACCTCTCAAATGTCAATCAATTTCTAACCTAGTAGAGAATTACGTTGAGAACCATCACGACTGCCTTTTCTTTGATGGTACTTGGGTCGGATTTTTGCAAAGAAGGTAAAAATCACGTCCGATCCATGGCCTGAATGTTCTGCTGTAACCCTATTATTCCATCAGGTATGCCTCCAGGCAGCCCCACAGGTTATCACCCGATGTCCACCACCGGGTTTGGGAGTTTCTCCCGGACCCAGACTCAATAACCACTGTTCTGTCACGAGGGTGTCAAGAGCCACGTCTGACTCCGTTATACCCGGGGTCAGGAAGTCGCAGCGGGTGGCTGCGCGCTCTATGTCTAAAGATCACGTTGTTTCTTAGTGATTGTTTTCTGTGTTTGCCTTGCAATCCTTTTTGTCTCACTCAGGGATCCGTAGCTTCTCCTCCTCAGCTGTTTCTTGTCTGCCACTCCCAACCTCCTTATATTCTCCTCTCACACTTCTCTAGTTGCCAGTTATAGAGCTTCCTGCCTGGACTTCTATACTGACCCACTGGAGCTGTGAATCCTGGTTGTTGTTCCAGAGTGCTACCATCCGGATCCCTGTTGGGCTTTTTGTTGTCTCCTGTTGTCGCCACCTGGGATTATATGTTGAGTCTGTATTGTCTGTCCTCCCCTTGGTGTTTTCCTTTAGAGCTAGTGGTGCGGACTAGTGTTCCCACCGCCCTGTTCACTATCTAGGGCTCATCTTGAAAGCCAGGGTTTTAGGCACGTGATCGGCGTACGGGTGAGGAACCCGTCTAGGGAGGTCAGGGCAGCCAGGTGCCAGCCGCAAGGTGAGTCAGGGGTCACCACCTTCCCTCTCACTTGGGCAGGGCCTTCCTCTTTCCCTCCCTCTGTGTCACGTATGTGATAGTCACGCCGATCGTGATATTATAACTGGCCCTTATTTTTTGGGAGAAAAATTTTTTTTTTTTTTCTCTCTACTTAGAATCCAATATGGATCCTATTGCTGCTTTGGCAAAACAGCTTCAAGGCCTGTCTTTGGAGGTGGCAGGATTGAAGGCGTCTGTCCTCCAACAACAGCAGCAAATGCAGCAGACCGCAAGCCCAGCGGTTGCTATGGGTAACCAGGTTGTTACAGAACCCAAGGTTGTTCTTCCTGACAGATTTTCTGGGGGAAGGGACAAATTTGTGACGTTCCGTGAGGCCTGCAAATTATATTTTAAGCTGCGCCCTTACTCCTCAGGTAATGAAGAACAGCGGGTGGGGATTGTTATTTCCCTGCTTCAGGGGGACCCGCAATCCTGGGCGTTCTCGTTACCCCCTGGTTCCCAGGCTCTCCGGTCAGTGGAGGGATTTTTTGGGGCTTTGGGTCTCATATATGATGACCCTGACCGAGTCGCCCTGGCTGAGTCGAAGTTACGGAGACTCCTACAGGGAGATCGGCCAGCAGAGGAATATTGCTCAGAGTTCCGTAGGTGGGCTACGGATACTCAGTGGAACGACCCGGCTCTCAGGAGTCAGTTCTGCTCTGGGTTATCTGAAAGGGTTAAGGATGCGCTGGCGCTGTATGAGACCCCCCTTTCCCTTGATGCTGTTATGTCCCTCTCTATCAGAATAGATAGACGTCTTAGGGAGAGATCGAAAATTCCTGAGCAATTGGTAACCTCTCCCAAGCAGCAGTTAGTCTGTACTGACTTAGATGAGCCTATGCAGCTAGGAGGAACTTCTCGTCAGGTCCGTCCTCCTGAGGTTCGCCGTAGGTGGGGGGCTTGTTTTTTCTGTGGGGAGAGGGGTCATTTCATTAATGTCTGTCCCTCCTTTCTCAAAAACAAAAGACCGTCGGAAAACTACTAACCCCAGGCTGTGCGGAGGATGTCAGCCGGGGGGTATACGTTTCCTCCATACGAACATCTCAATTTGTGTTGCCAGCGGTTATTGTTTTTGGTGTTAAGACGGAGTCTATTTCTTTCTTTCTAGACAGTGGAGCAGGGGTAAATTTGATAGATGCCCATTTTGCCCGCACTATGGGTTTGTCTCTCTGTACGCTGCACAGACCTATTCCCATATTCGCTATTGATTCTGCTCCTCTGTCTCAGAGAAACCTCACTCACATTGTCCATAACTTACACCTTCGGGTAGGGGACCACCATAACGAGTGTCTTTCATGTTACGTTCTGGAGGGCCTTCCCTCTCCTGTGGTATTGGGTCTTCCCTGGTTGGTAGCGCACAATCCTGTGGTGGATTGGCAGGCCAGGGAGATATTGGAGTGGAGTGAGCCGTGCAGAGAAAATTGCTTAAATAACAATTGCTTAATCGCCTCCATAGCTTCCCTACCTACATTTATTTCGGACTTTGAGGACGTTTTTTCTGAAAAGGGTTGTCAGAAGTTACCACCTCATCGTCCTTATGATTGCCCGGTTAACCTGATTCCCGGTGCAAAATTACCCAAGTCCAGGTTGTATAATCTTTCGGGTCCCGAGAGACAAGCCATGAAAGATTATATCTCCGAGAGCTTGGCTAAGGGACACATCAGACCCTCTTCTTCACCCGTGGCTGCAGGGTTTTTCTTTGTTAAAAAGAAAGATGGGGGCCTGCGTCCTTGCCTAGATTTCCGTGAGCTAAACCGGATAACCATCCGAGACCCATACCCTCTTCCTCTCATTCCTGACCTTTTTAATCAGATTGCGGGTGCTAGGTGGTTCTCCAAACTTGATCTTAGGGGGGCCTACAATCTGATTCGTATCAAGGAAGGGGATGAGTGGAAGACAGCTTTTAACACCCCTGAGGGGCATTATGAAAATCTAGTCATGCCTTTCGGTCTGACCAATGCCCCTGCCGTCTTTCAACATTTCGTTAATGATATTTTTAGTCATCTCATCGGCAGGTTTGTAGTCATATACCTAGATGATATCTTAATTTATTCGGCGGATCTGAAAACACATGAAGTACATGTCAGGCAAGTACTGCAGGTCCTACGGACGAATAAATTATATGCGAAAATTGAAAAATGTGTCTTCGCCGTTCAGGAAATACAGTTCCTGGGATATCTATTATCTGCTTCAGGTTTCCGTATGGATCCTGGGAAGGTCCAGGCAATTTTAGATTGGGATCTTCCTGAGAACCTTAAAGCTCTACAACGGTTTTTGGGTTTCGCAAATTTCTATAGAAAGTTCATTAAAAATTATTCAGTGATCGTTAAACCCCTTACTGACATGACTAGGAAGGGGACTGGTTTTTCTAAATGGTCTGACGCCGCTAAAGTTGCTTTTTCCTCTCTAAAAGAGAGGTTTACCTCAGCACCTGTACTAGTCCAACCTGATGTCTCCCAGCCTTTTATTGTTGAAGTAGATGCGTCAGAGGTGGGAGTGGGGGCTGTATTGTCTCAGGGTCCGTCTCCTGGCAAATGGCGTCCTTGTGCTTTCTTTTCCAAAAAGTTATCTACAGCAGAAAAGAACTATGATATTGGAAATAGGGAACTGTTGGCGATTAAACTGGCGTTTGAAGAGTGACGTCACTTCTTAGAGGGAGCAATCCACCCCGTCACGGTGATTACGGATCACAAAAACCTTCTGTACCTA
This sequence comes from Bufo gargarizans, assembly GCF_014858855.1. NCBI lineage: Eukaryota > Metazoa > Chordata > Amphibia > Anura > Bufonidae > Bufo > Bufo gargarizans. The sequence goes on along the minus strand of NW_025334133.1, from coordinate 125,385 downwards.
GAATCGGCTAAGCGTCTCACCCCTAGACAAGCTAGGTGGTCGCTATTCTTTACCAGATTTAACTTTGTAATCACCTATCGTCCTGGGGCAAAAAATACCAAGGCAGACGCATTATCTCGTAGTTTCCCTGGAGGGGGTAATGTTAGTGATCCGGTACCTATTTTACAAAGAGGAGTGGTTGTCTCGGCGGTACACTCTGTTCTAGAGGGAAAGGTGTTAGAGGCCCAGGGGGACGCCCCGGCCTCTTGCCCCTCAGAGAAATTGTTTGTACCGTTACACCTGCGTCTTGAATTATTAAAGGAACATCATAATTCGGCACTTGCTGGGCACCCGGGTAGTAAAGCAACCTTGGAGCTATTGTCTCGTCGTTTTTGGTGGCCAAGGTTGCGTCAGGATGTATTGGATTTTGTGTCTTCTTGTTCTACCTGTGCACGCGCGAAAGTCTCTCATACACGTCCAGCAGGGTCTTTATTGCCACTTTTCATCCCCAATAGGCCATGGACACATCTGTCAATGGATTTTATCACTGACTTACCGTTGTCTGCGGGTAAAACAGTTATCTTGGTAGTAGTAGACAGGTTTAGCAAAATGGTACACTTTATTGCGCTACCCGCACTTCCTAATGCCAAGACTCTTGCTCAGGTGTTTATCAGTGAAATCGTGAAGCTTCACGGGGTCCCTTCCGATGTGGTTTCGGATCGGGGAACCCAGTTTATTTCTAAGTTTTGGAAAGCTTTTTGTTCCCGTTTGGGGGTACACTTGTCCTTTTCCTCAGCTTTCCATCCTCAGTCGAATGGACAGACTGAGCGTACCAACCAAAACCTAGAAACATATTTAAGGTGTTTTGTGTCTGAAAACCAAGAGGTGTGGTCATCATATTTACCGTTAGCCGAGTTTGCCATAAATAATCGCTGTCAGGAATCCACTGGCAAGTCACCATTTCTTGGTGCGTACGGTTTTCATCCCCAATTTTGTACTTTCAAAGAGGGGGGGTCTTCTGGGGTTCCCGAAGAGGAACGGTTTTCTTCATCTCTTTCATCGGTATGGCCGAAGGTGCAAGCTAACTTGAAAAATATGAGTGGTAAATATAAATGCATGGCCGATAAGAAACGGTCGCCAGGTCCGGACCTAGGAGTGAATGACTATGTGTGGTTGTCTACTAGGAATATTAAGTTGAAGGTTCCCTCTTGGAAACTGGGCCCTAGGTTCATTGGTCCTTATAAAATAGTAGCCGTCATTAACCCTGTGGCTTTTCGCCTGGAGCTACCTCAGACTTTTAAGATCCATAACGTCTTCCATAAGTCGTTACTCAAGAAGTATGTTCCACCTCTAGAACCATCACCGCTGCCACCTCCTCCTGTTATTGTGGATGGTAATCTGGAGTTTCAAATATCCAGAATTGTTGATTCTCGTCGGGTCCGCCGCTCTCTTCAGTATCTGGTGCATTGGAGGGGTTACGGTCCCGAGGAAAGAATGTGGGTTCCAGCATCAGAGGTAAACGCCAACAGGTTAATTCAGGCTTTCCATGCCAATCATCCTGAGAGACCTGGTCCCGATGTCCACCACCGGGTTTGGGAGTTTCTCCCGGACCCAGACTCAATAACCACTGTTCTGTCACGAGGGTGTCAAGAGCCACGTCTGACTCCGTTATACCCGGGGTCAGGAAGTCGCAGCGGGTGGCTGCGCGCTCTATGTCTAAAGATCACGTTGTTTCTTAGTGATTGTTTTCTGTGTTTGCCTTGCAATCCTTTTTGTCTCACTCAGGGATCCGTAGCTTCTCCTCCTCAGCTGTTTCTTGTCTGCCACTCCCAACCTCCTTATATTCTCCTCTCACACTTCTCTAGTTGCCAGTTATAGAGCTTCCTGCCTGGACTTCTATACTGACCCACTGGAGCTGTGAATCCTGGTTGTTGTTCCAGAGTGCTACCCTCCGGATCCCTGTTGGGCTTTTTGTTGTCTCCTGTTGTCGCCCACCTGGGATTATATGTTGAGTCTGTATTGTCTGTCCTCCCCTTGGTGTTTTCCTTTAGAGCTAGTGGTGCGGACTGGTGTTCCCACCGCCCTGTTCACTATCTAGGGCTCATCTTAGGGAAAGCCAGGGTTTTAGGCACGTGATCAGCGTACGGGTGAGGAACCCGTCTAGGGACGTCAGGGCAGCCAGGTGCCAGCCGCAAGGTGAGTCAGGGGTCACCACCTTCCCTCTCACTTGGGCAGGGCCTTCCTCTTTCCCTCCCTCTGTGTCACGTATGTGATAGTCACGCCGATCGTGATATGTTCATTCTAGTCAACCAGGTGATTGGGTCATGCTAAAGAAACATCCGAGGACGGGACTAGAGCCGAGATATCTTGGGCCATTCCAGGTGCTGCTGATGACGCCAACCTCTTTGAAGTTCGAGGGATGAGACAACTGGATCCACACCAGTCATTGCAAGAAGCTGCTCAACTAAGTCAAAGAATGAAGAGTATCACTTTTGTTTATTTGTTACAAGGAGACATTTGTTGATAGCACATAACAATACATTCCTAGAGGGTAATATCAGCTATAGGTTTAATATTAGCTCTGGCTCCTGCTCCTCACTTGTTAATCCTGTATGGGTGTCCAGGCAGCTAGGCGACCCGTAGATGTGGTATGGTTATTCCTGGCTAGCAGACACCTGTCACAACCAGACAGCTGAGAAGCTCTGACAGAAGCCTTTCAGAACCTCCTCCTTGAGTTTTCTTGGTTTTGGTTTTCAGTTCCTCATCTCGTTAGCCTCTCTCAGCTGTCATGTAGTTGGACTGATTGCATCCCTTTAAATTCCTCCCTATAATGCATTAGTGTGCTGTTGATACAGCTTCCTGGAGTGTGTGTGCATGCTGATCCTATTTCCCAGTCTTCTACAAGTTAAGTGTTGTACATTAATTTGTGATTTTCTGTTTGCTGGATCCCAGGTGACCCTGACTCCCTCCGTGTCTAGTGTAGGGAGCCGGTGGTAGTGTCCCTTCACTATTGTAGGGTGTTCAGGTGTTATATAGTCGAGGTATGAGGATATGCGATCGTCCACCATTGGGATTTTTGCATAGGCTGAGCAGTAAGGGAGAGTGCCAGGTCTGATGCAGGGGTCTCCCTTTTGTTCCTTAGTTTTGGATCCAGTGAGTCATATATTCATTTTGCATTGTCTTGTTTCCTGTACACCTTCCATGACATTATAAACCGCCAAAACCGTCTCAAGCATGGATCCGGTTTCACTTTTGACTGAACGCTTCCAGGGTCTTTCATTGGAGGTAGCTGATCTCCGTAAGACTCTTTCTCAGTTTCTAGTGACTGGTTCAGCTTGCGTTCATGGAGTTTGTTCTGAGCCTAAGATCTCGCTCCCGGATACGTTCTCCGGGGGTAGTGAGAATTTTGTGCATTTCAGAGAGGCTTGCAAACTCAATTTTCGCCTTCTTCCCCATTCCTCTGGTGATGAGGAACGGAGTGTGGGGATCATTATATCGCTGCTCAGAGGTAACGCTCAGTCCTGGGCCTTTTCGCTGCCGGAGGGGGCACGGCCCCTCCGTTCAGTGGATGAATTCTTTTTAGCCCTGGGTCAGATATATGATGATCCGGATCGTGTTGCTTTGGCTGAGTCTAGACTACGTCTGTTATGCCAGGGTAAACAATCCGCAGAGATACACTGCTCAGAATTTTGGAGATGGGCAGCTGATACTGGTTGGAATGATGCTGCACTCCGAAGTCAATTTTGCTATGGTCTTTTAGAGGGATTGAAAGATGCATTTGCCTTTCTTGAGAGGCCTATCTCCTTGGACTCTGCTATGTCTCAGGCCGTTTGTATTGACAGGCGTCTTAGAGAGAGAGGAGAGATCTCTCCTTCCTGTCATACTCAGTCCCAGGACAGTGCAGCGGTCTCATTCTGTGCGCAGGGGTCTCAGTCGCTGTCAGCCCCTGCTGAGCAGGAGCCCATGCAGCTGGGGTTGATTGCCTCTGACAATAGAAGATTCAGCCCGCATGGGAAGGTTTGTTTTTGTTGTGGAGGTATAAATCATTTGGCAAATGTTTGTCCCTCTAGGAGATTCAGGCAGTTTTCTGGGAGTAATAAAGAAAAAATCTTTTAAAAATGTTCCATCTGTTACTATTGGCAGGGTTGAGGCGGAAATTGAAGGTTTTCCGTTTGCTTGTAGTTCCCGTTTTGTCCTGCCTGCCAGGGTGGCGCTAGAGAGCAAGAACATTTTTTGTGAGATTTTTGTAGATAGTGGAGCAGCGGTCAATCTCATTGATAATCATTTTGCGATAGCTCATGGTTTCCAGGTGTGCACTTTGGGAAAGGATATTCCTGTTTTTGCTATTGATTCCGCTCCACTTTCTCAGAAATCATTAAAGGGCATAGTTCACAATATCCGTTTAATTGTGAGTGATGTTCATGTTGAGGATGTGTCATGTTTCGTCCTTAGCGGATTACCTACTCCTCTTGTGTTGGGGCTACCCTGGCTCACTAAACATAACCCCACCATTGATTGGCAAGCGAGGCAAATAAATGGTTGGAGTGACTTTTGCAGAGAGAATTGCCTCACGACATCTGTTTCTGAGGTTTCTACTAAGACTGTACCACCTTTTCTCTCTGAATTTTTGGATTTCTTCTCTGAGAGTGGAGTTCAGGATTTGCCCCCGCACAGGGAGTACGATTGCCCTATTCATTAGCTGCAAATACTACCTTCAAGTACTACATTAAGTACAGTGAAGAGATATTGCAGGAGACTGAAGAGATTGAAGAGATACTGCAAGAGATTGGCTTGGAGTTTGCAACTGGCTCATCTGTGTTTCTTTTGCTGAACATTGCTTGAGAAGAGGTAAGGAATTTGGTCAGGTGTTTGCTATTGTGCGTTTGCTAATGAGCCTAGCTCATTGAGGTGTTACATTTGTTGCTGGGGGAGGAGCTTGTGAAGGAGTGTGTGTATATATAGAGACAGACTCATTAGCTGGCCTAATTCATTAGCTGCAACTACTACCTTCAAGTACTACATTAAGTACAGTGAAAAGATATTGCAGGAGATAGTCAGGAGGTAGGCTGGAAGGTGGAAACAATACAAAAAAAAGGTAACATTTGTTTGATTTAAATTTACAATTTTTTTTTTCTCCTCTTTAAAATGGCAGACTTGGTTCAGTGCAGGAATTGTTATGCATTTATTTCATGTTAATAACACCATCAACGGTCTCTAGTTCAAGAGGTACACTCCTCAAAAATATGAAATTACACACACAGAAAGGAATGCAACCACATCAATTTTCTGGGATTAAAACAACAACATTTTATTTATAACATGGTAAAAGAAACATGTATTTAAAGTACATAAATATGTGTACACGGGGACAAATCACAGATATAAATCACCTATTCAACAGACCCATAGCACTAATCATGCCGAGATCTACCCCCTTGCATTGTACTCTCCGGAAAACTCCCGGCAAAATGGATCATACTGGGGGGGATCTGGATCAAGGCAAACAATTCAATTGCACACATGCTATCTATGTAAATCTATGCCTCACTTATACAGCTCTAATTATCAGATTTGAAAGAAGCCGAAAAGGTGCACTACATAGTTTTCCGCACTACATAGTGATTTGTCCCCGTGTACACATATTTATGTACTTTAAATACATGTTTCTTTTACCATGTTATAAATAAAATGTTGTTGTTTTAATCCCAGAAAATTGATGTGGTTGCATTCCTTTCTGTGTGTGTAATTTATTTCATGTTCCACTCTTTGGAGATTCGGATGCTGTCAGATCTGTAGACAGTTCTCCTTACTGCAGCAGGAAATTTCATTTTTGAAATCTGAGATATTTAAATTATCTGTTAAACAAACTCCAGCTAGGACTGCTGCAATGCCACTGCCACAGAGGACCCCCAGAAATGGCAGATGGGTTACTGTAGGTTCTGGAAGACTTAGAGTGGTGGATAGAAGACATGTCCCACAGTCGGTGGTTCTCCATAATTCATTTGCATCACTCTCAGAATGTAAGGACAACATGGATATGGACTCAAGCACAGAGGGTGAGAAACCATCGACTCCTATGTCTAATGTATGCAAGACTGCAGCCAAGGACAAAAAAGACAAAGTGAAGTCTCAAAGAAAGCAGCTATTGTTGGGAGATTCAATCATAAGAAGTGTGGAGCTTAAAGAAAATGGTTTTGTGAGATGTCTCCCTGGGGCTACTGCTAGAAGAGATAGAAGACGTATTATTAATATTGTTAAGCAAGCAAAGCAGGAAGGGGACGTGGATGTTCTTGTCCATCTAGGGACAAATGACCTGGCTTGCAATGCAGTGTCAGAGGTGAAAAAATCTTTTATCACACTTGGTAATGACGTACAGGATTTTGCATCCACCATTTCATTTTCTGAAGTTCTGCCTGTGCATAATGTTCAGAATGATAGGCAGAGGCGCATAAAGGAGTTGAACATATGGCTTGGTAAATGTTGTCAAGAGCAAGGATTTGGCTTTGTTTCTCATGATAGCTCTACTTGGAATAGAGAGGAACTGTACAAAAAAGATGGTTTGCATCTTTCCCTCAAAGGAACAAATGTACTTAGTGAACAACTCCAAGAATTTGCGAAAGAGTATTTAAACTAGGAAGGGGGGGGCAAAAGAGTGAAAATAAAAGAGTCCAATTGCCCCCCGAAACAATGCCAGAACAGGTCAGAAGCACAGAGGGTAAGAAATGATAAGCTCAGAGTCCTGTCTACAAATGCTCGCAGTTTAGGTAAAAAAATCAATGAACTTGGGTCAATAATGGCATCTGAGAATGTAGATTTAGTGGCTGTTACCGAGACATGGTTTAATAAAATAAATGACTGGGACATAACCATACCAGGGTACTCTTTATACAGAAGAGTCAGAGAAGGCAAGAAAGGAGGAGGAGTGGCCCTGTATGTGAAAGATAGCATTAAATCTAACCTAATACAAGTTGGTGAGGCCAACATAGAGTCAGTTTGGGTTACGTTGCAGTTTGCTAATCATGCAGTAACTCGTGTAGGTGTGATATATAGACCACCTGGTCAAGTTAAAGAACTAGATGATCTACTAGTTGAAGAAATAGCTAAAATGACAATGAAAGGAGAAGTTATCATTATGGGAGATTTCAATCTTCCAGATATAAACTGGAAAACCAAAATAGCAAGTTCTACCAGGAGTACAGATATTCTAAATTCCCTACTGGGGTTATCCCTACAACAAATGGTTGAGGAGCCAACCCGGAGGGAGGCCATTTTGGATTTGGTATTCACAAATGGGGATTCGGTATATGATGTCATTGTAGGCGAAACCTTGGGATCTAGTGATCACCAGTCAGTGTGGTTTAAAGGGTTTCTACCACTTCGGTTTCACATATTTAGCTGTCAGACACTAGCGATCCGTTAGTGTCTGCTCTGCCCAACCATCCTAATATAATTGCTTTTCGGGCAGCCGTTTTGCGAAAAAAAGGAACTTTTATTAATATGCTAATGAGCCTCTAGGTGCTATGGGGGCGTCATTAGCACCTAGAGGCTCCGTCTACCTTCAGAAACTGCCGCCGCCCAGCGTGTCCCTCCAGCCCGCCCATCTCCTCCTGAATGCGATCCTCCTTGTGAGCGCTTGTATTCGGCGCATGCGCAGTGAATGTCTGACAGCTTCCCTGCTCAGACATCTCCACTGCGCCTGTTCCTCGGAGCACTATGGCGTCATCGCGCAGGCGCAGTGGAGATGTCTGAGCAAAGAAGCGGTCAGACATTCACTGCGCATGCGCAGAATACATACGCTCACAAGGAGGATCGCATTCAGGAGGAGATGGGCGGGCTGGAGGGACACGCTGGGCGGCGGCAGTTTCTGAAGGTAGACGGAGCCTCTAGGTGCTAATGACGTCCCCATAGCACCTAGAGGCTCATTAGCATATTAATAAAAGTTCTTTTTTTAGCAAAACGGCTGCCCCAAAAGCAATTATATTAGGATGGTTGGGCAGAGCAGACACTAACGGATCGCTAGTGTCTGACAGCTAAATATGTGCAACGAAGTGGTAGAAACCCTTTAATATAAGAACTGTGAAAGAGTCCCACCACACAAAAACAAAAGTTTTAGATTTTAGACAAACAGACTTTTCAAAAATGAAATTAGTCATAAATGAGTCCTTATCAGACTGGAACGGATTACATGGAGTCCAGGAGAAATGGGACTACTTAAAAGGTGCATTATTGAAGGCAACAGAAAATTGCATTAGACTTGTCAGTAAAAGCAAAAAAAGGAAGAGACCACTGTGGTACTCGGCAGAAGTGGCCCAAATCATTAAAAATAAAAAGCTAGCATTTTGTAATTATAAAAAAACCCAGAGCAATGAAGATAAGGAAATCTACAAGATTAGGCAGAAAGAGGCCAAGCAAGTTATAAGAACTTCTAAAGCGCAGGCAGAAGAAAAACTAGCTCAGTCTATGAAAAAAGGGGATAAGACATTCTTCAGATATATAAATGAAAACAGGAAATTAAAACAAGGAATAACTAAATTAAAAACAAAGGACGGAAGGTATGTAGAAGAGAATAAAGGGCTAGCCGACTGCCTTAATGAATACTTCAGTTCAGTTTTTACAAAAGAAAAAGAAGGAGAAGGAGAAGGACCTCCACTAGAAAGGATGACTAATAAATCGTTTGATGCATGTGTCTTTACAGAGGAAGATGTTCTAGTTTGCTGTCTAAAGTGAAGACAAATAAGTCACAGGGGCCTGATGAGATACACCCAAAATTATTAAAAGAGCTTAGTGGTGAGCTGGCAAAACCGTTATCAGATTTATTTAACCAATCATTAGTAACAGGAGTCGTCCCGGAAGATTGGAAATTGGCAAATGTCGTGCCCATTCAAAAGAAAGGTAGTAGGGAGGAATCGAGCAACTATGGACCAGTGAGTCTGACATCAATAGTGGGGAAACTAATGGAAACCCTACTAAAGGATAGGATTGTGGAACATCTAAAATCCCATGGATTGCAAGATGAAAAACAACATGGGTTTACTTCAGGGAGATCATGTCAAACAAATCTTATAGATTTTTTTGACTGGGTGACTAAAATAATAGACGGTGGAGGTGCAGTAGACATCGCATATCTAGATTTTAGTAAGGCTTTTGACACTGTCCCACATAGAAGACTTATCAATAAACTGCAGTCATTGAGCATGGACTCCCATATTGTTGAGTGGATTAGGCAGTGGCTGAGTGACAGACAACAGAGGGTTGTAGTCAATGGAGAACATTCAAAACAAGGTCATGTTACCAGTGGGATTCCACAGGGATCTGTACTGGGACCAATTTTGTTTAATATCTTCATAAGTGATATTGCAAAAGGCCTCGATGGTAAGGTGGGTCTTTTTGCTGATGACACAAAGATATGTAACAGGGTTGATGTTCCTGGAGGGAAACGCCAAATGGAAAAGGATTTAGGAAAACTAGAAGAATGGTCAGAACTCTGGCAACTGAAATTTAATGTGGATAAGTGCAAGATAATGCACCTGGGGCGTAAAAACCCAAGGGCAGAATATAGAATATTTGACACAGTCCTGACCTCAGTATCTGAGGAAAGGGATTTAGGAGTAATTATTTCAGAAGACTTAAAGGTGGGAAGACAATGTAATAGAGCAGCAGGAAATGCCAGCAGAATGCTTGGATGTATAGGGAGAGGTATAAGCAGTAGAAAGAGTGAAGTGCTTATGCCGCTGTACAGAACACTGGTGAGACCTCACTTGGAGTATTGTGCGCAGTACTGGAGGCCATATCTCCAGAAGGATATAGATACTCTAGAGAGAGTTCAGAGAAGAGCTACTAAACTAGTACATGGATTGCAGGATAAAACTTACCAGGAAAGGTTAAAGGACCTTAATATGTATAGCTTGGAAGAAAGAAGAGACAGAGGGGATATGATAGAAACTTTAAATACATAAAGGGAATCAACTCGGTAAAGGAGGAGAGCATATTTAAAAGAAGAAAAACTACCACAAGAGGACACAGTTTTAAATTAGAGGGGCAAAGGTTTAAAAGTAATATAAGGAAGTATTACTTTACTGAGAGAGTAGTGGATGCATGGAATAGCCTTCCTGCAGAAGTGGTAGCTGCAAATACAGTGAAGGAGTTTAAGCATGCATGGGATAGGCATAAGGCCATCCTTCATATAAGATAGGGCCGGGACTATTCATAGGATTCAGATATATTGGGCAGACTAGATGGGCCACATGGTTCTTATCTGATGACACATTCTATGTTTCTATGTTAATCTCATCCCAGGCGCCAAGCTGCCTAAATCTCGTTTATACAATCTCTCCCAACCTGAGAGGGTCGCTATGCGTGCTTATATCTCTGAGAGTCTGAGAAAGGGACACATACGACCCTCGAAGTCACCTGTTGCCGCTGTTTTTTTCTTTGTTAAGAAAAAAGATGGTTCTTTAAGACCTTGTCTGGATTTCAGGGAGCTGAACAGTATCACAATTCGTGACCCTTATCCGCTTCCTCTGATCCCGGACCTGTTTAACCAGGTTGTTGGGGCTAAAGTCTTTTCCAAATTAGATCTAAGAGGGGCATACAACCTGGTCAGGGTCAGAGAAGGAGGCGAATGGAAGACGGCCTTCAATACCCCTGAGGGCCATTTTGAGAATTTGGTTATGCCTTTTGGTTTGATGAATGCCCCAGCCGTTTTTCAGCATTTTGTGAACAGCATTTTTTATCATATGATGGGGAAATTTGTATTGGTGTATCTGGATGACATTTTGATTTTTTCTCCTGATTTCAAAACTCATAAGGAACACCTTACGTCAGGTCTTGCTCATCCTGCGGGAGAATAAATTATATGCGAAACTGGAAAAATGTGTGTTTGCGGTTCCAGAAATTCAATTTCTATGGTTTCTTCTCTCCTCTTCTGGTTTTCGCATGGACCCCGAGAAGGTCCGCGCTGTGCTTGAGTGGGAGCTTCCTGAGAATCAGAAGGCGCTGATGCGTTTTTTGGGCTTTGCCAATTATTACAGGAAGTTTATTTTGAATTATTCCTCTGTTAAACCACTCACTGATATGACCAGAAAGGGGGTAGATTTTTCTTCCTGGTCGGTAGAGGCGCGTAAGGCTTTTTCTAATATCAAGGAGAGTTTTGCTTCCGCTCCCATCTTGGTACAACCTGATATTTCTCTACCCTTCATAGTTGAGGTTGATGCTTCTGAGGTGGGTGTGGGGGCGGTCTTGTCTCAGGGTTCCTCTCCTGCCAAATGGCGACCGTGTGCCTTTTTCTCGAAAAAACTCTCCTCCGCAGAGAGAAATTACGATGTGGGAGATAGGGAATTGTTGGCCATCAAGTTGGCTTTTGAGGAATGGCGCCATTGGCTAGAGGGAGCCAGACACCCTATTACCGTGTTTACTGACCATAAAAATCTGGCCTACTTGGAGTCAGCCAAGCGTCTGAACCCGAGACAGGCCAGATGGTTTTTGTTCTTTTAAAGGTTTAATTTTGTTGTCACGTTCCGCCCTGGGGTTAAGAATGTGAAGGCAGATGCCCTGTCACGTTGTTTTCCTGGAGATGGGAATTTTGAAGACCCGGGTCCCATTTTGGCTGAAGGTGTGGTGGTCTCTGCTCTTTTTCCTGAATTGGAGGCAGAGGTGCAGGCAGCCCAGTCAGAGGCTCCTGATCTTTGTCCTCCTGGGAGGTTGTTTGTGCCTCTCGCTTTAAGAGACAAGATTTTTAAGGAACACCACGATACGGTCCTTGCTGGGCACCCGGGGACAAGAGCCACAGTGGATCTCATCGCTCGGAGATTCTGGTGGCCTGCGCTTCGTAAGTCGGTTGAGGGTTTTGTGGCAGCCTGCGAGACTTGCGCTCGTGCCAAAGTCCCTCATTTACGGCCATCAGGTCCTCTCCTTCCCTTACCCATTCCTTCCCGTCCTTGGACACATCTGTCCATGGACTTCATAACGGACCTGCCTCGTTCCTCGGGGAAGACTGTGATTCTGGTGGTGGTGGACGGTTTTAGCAAAATGGTGCATTTCATCCCTTTTCCTGGTTTGCCCAATGCTAAGACGCTGGCGCAGGCATTTATTGATACCCATTGTCAAATTGCATGGTATTCCTTCAGACATAGTCTCTGATAGGGGCATGCAGTTTGTTTCCAGATTCTGGAAGGCTTTCTGTTCTCGCTTGGGGGTTCGGTTGTCATTCTCTTCTGCTTTCCACCCGCAGTCGAATGGCCAGGAGTCCTCTGATAAGTCACCATTTTTTGGTGCATATGGGTTTCATCCGCAGTTTGGGACATTCTCTGGAGAGGGGTCTTCTGGTTTACCTGATGAGGACAGATTCTCCTCGTCTTTGTCATCTATTTGGCAAAAGATTCAGGATAATCTAAAGAGCATGAGTGAGAGATATAAGCATGTGGCAGATAAGAGACGTGTGCCTGGTCCGGACATGAATGTTGGTGATCTGGTGTGGTTGTCTACCAAGAATATCAAATTGAAGGTTCCCTCCTGGAAGTTGGGTCCTAGGTTTATTGGGCCTTACAAAATCCTGTCTGTCATCAATCCTATTGCCTACCATCTTGATCTTCCTCAGACTTGGAAGATCCATAATGTTTTTCATAAGTCCTTATTGAAACCTTATGTTCAACCCATTGTACCCTCGCCTTTGCCTCCTCCTCCTATTATGGTTGATGGGAATCTTGAATTTCAGGTCTCTAGGATTGTGGATTCTCGTCTTGTCCGCGGTTCTCTCCAGTACCTCGTTCATTGGGAGGGTTATGGTCCCAGTGACGGACATTAAGGCCACTCGTCTCATCAGGGCTTTCCATAGGTCCCATCCTGAGAAGGTGGGCTCTGAGTGTCCGGAGTCCACTCGTAGAGGGAGGGGTACTGTCACAACCAGACAGCTGAGAAGCTCTGACAGAAGCCTTTCAGAACCTCCTCCTTGAGTTTTCTTGGTTTTGGTTTTCAGTTCCTCATCTCGTTATCCTCTCTCAGCTGTCATGTAGTTGGACTGATTGCATCCCTTTAAATTCCTCCCCATAATGCATTAGTGTTCGGTTTATACAGCTTCCTGGAGTGTGTGTGCATGCTGATCCTATTTCCCAGTCTTCTACAAGTTAAGTGTTGTACATTATTTTGTGATTTTCTGTTTGCTGGATCCCAGGTGACCCTGACTCCCTCCGTGTCTAGTGTAGGGAGCCGGTGGTCGTGTCCCTTCACTATTGTAGGGTGTTCAGGTGTTATATAGTCGAGGTACGAGGATATGCGATCGTCCACCATTGGGATTTTTGCATAGGCTGAGCAGTAAGGGAGAGAGCAAGGTCTGATGCAGGGGTCTCCCTTTTGTTCCTTAGTTTTGGATCCAGTGAGTCATATATTCATTTTGCATTGTCTTGTTTCCTGTACACCTTCCGTGACAACACCATTGACAAGGGTCACGCCCATACTGACAGGAGCAGGACAGAGGCGGAGCTTAGACTAGTGAGAGTCGGAATCCTTTTTAAAGCTTTGGGAGGTCTTGGGGCTCACTGGTTTTCCATTGGATCCAGGTGAAAGGAAATAGAACATGTACTTAGGTTTTTTTGTTTCCATTCCTTCTATACGCCGGAGTGAGATGTTACTAATGTCTAATCGACCGAGTTACCGAAGCCCGAACAGACAAGACATAGTAACATAGTAACATAGTAGTAACATAGTACATAAGGCCGAAAAAAGACATTTGTCCATCCAGTTCGGCCTGTTATCCCGCAAGTTGATCCAGAGGAAGACCCCTCTCTAGTAGCTATAGCCTGTAATATTATTAAGCTCCAGAAATACGTCCATGGCCCTCTTGAATTCCTTTATTGTACTCACCATCACCACCTCCTCAGGCAGAGAGTTCCATATTCTCACTGCTCTTACCGTAAAGAATCCTTTTCTATGTTTGTGTACAAACCTTCTTTCCTCCAGGCGCAGAGGATGTCCCCTCATCACAGTCACAGTCCTGGGGATAAATAGCTGATGGGAGTGATCTCTGTACTGACCCTTGATATATTTATACATATTAATTAGATCTCCCCTCAGTCGTCTTTTTTCTAAAGTGAATAACTCTAATTTTGATAATCTTTCAGGGTACTGTAGTTGCCCCATTCCAGTTATTACTTTAGTTGCCCTCCTCTGGACCTTCTCCAGCTCTGCTATGTCTGCCTTGTTTACAGGAGCCCAGAACTGTACACAGTACTCCATGTGTGGTCTGACTAGCGATTTGTAAAGTGGTAGGACTATGTTCTTATCACGGGAATCTATGCCCCTTCTGATGCAACCCATTATCTTGTTGGCCTTGGCAGCAGCTGCCTGACACTGGTTTTTGCAGCTTAGTTTGCTGTTTATTAAAATTCCTAGATCCTTTTCCATGTCAGTGTTACCGAGTGTTTTACCATTTAGTATGTACGGTTGACTTGCATTTTTCCTTCCCATGTGCATAACTTTACATTTATCAGTGTTAAACCCCATCTGCCACTTATCTGCCCAAGCATCCAGTCTATCCAGATCCCTCTGTAGTAGTATACTGTCCTCTGTAGTATATATACAGTATACTGTCCTCTGTAGTATATATACAGTATACTGTCCTCTGTAGTATATATACAGCATACTGTCCTCTGTAGTATATACAGTATACTGTCCTCTGTAGTATATACAGTATACTGTCCTCTGTAGTATATATACAGTATACTGTCCTCATCAGTGTAAATTACTTTACACAGTTTAGTGTCATCTGCGAAAATTGATACTTTACTATGCAAGCCTTCTACAAGATCATTAATAAATATATTGAAGAGAATAGGGCCCAATACTGACCCCTGAGGTACCCCACTAGTGACAGTGACCCCTCCAGTACTGACCCCTGAGGTACCCCACTAGTGACAGTGACCCCTCCAGTACTGACCCCTGAGGTACCCCACTAGTTACAGTGACCCCTCTAGTACTGACCCCTGAGGTACCCCACTAGTTACAGTGACCCCTCCAGTACTGACCCCTGTGGTACCCCACTAGTGACAGTGACCCCTCCAGTACTGACCCCTGAGGTACCCCACTAGTGACAGTGACCCCTCCAGTACTGACCCCTGTGGTACCCCACTAGTGACAGTGACCCCTCCAGTACTGACCCCTGTGGTACCCCACTAGTGACAGTGACCCCTCCAGTACTGACCCCTGAGGTACCCCACTAGTGACAGTGACCCCTCCAGTACTGACCCCTGAGGTACCCCACTAGTGACAGTGACCCAATCTGAGTCTGTACCGTTAATACCCACCCTCTGTTTTCTATCCCTCAGCCAGTTACTTACCCACTTACAGACGTTTTCTCCCAGTCTGAGCATTCTCATTTTATATACTAACCTTTTATGTGGTTCAGTGTCAAATGCTTTGGAGAAGTCCAGATACACGACATCCATTGATTCGCCCCTGTCAAGTCTAGAACTTACCTCCTCATAGAAACTGATTAAATTAGTCTGACATGACCGATCCCTCACGTAGCCATGCTGATATGGCGTTATTTGCTTATTTCTGTTGAGATGCTCTAATATAGCATCTCTCAGAAAACCTTCAAACAGTTTACCCACAACAGATGTTACACTTACCGGCCTATAGTTTCCAGGGTCTGTTTTTGGCCCCTTTTTGAATATTGGCACCACATATGCCATGCGCCAATCCTGTGGGACATTCCCTGTCAGTATAGAGTCTGCAAATATCAGAAATAAGGGTCTGGCTATGACATTACTTAATTCCCTTAGGATACGGGGGTGTATGTCATCCGGTCCTGGCGATTTGTCTATTTTAATCTTTTTAAGTCGCTGATGTACTTCTTCCTGGGTCAGACAGGACACTTTTAATGGGGAATTTATTTTTGCGTTCTGCATGTCATCTGACAATTTATTTTCCTCAGTGAATACATTGGAGAAAAAAATATTTAACAGCTTTGCTTTCTCCTCATCGCTCTCTGCGACTTCCCCCTCATTACTCTTTAAAGGGCCGACACCTTCAGATTTATACTTTTTAACATTTATATAATTGAAGAACATTTTAGGGTTAGTTTTACTCTCTTTGGCAATTAATCTCTCGGTCTCTAGTTTGGCCGCTTTTATTTGTTTTTTACATGTTCTATTTTTTTCCTTGTAGTTTTTCAGTGCTTCCTCGCTCCCCTCCTGTTTCAGTGAATGATATGCTTTCTTTTTGTCATTTATTGCTTTCGTTACAGTTCTATTTATCCACATTGGTTTCTTTTTATTCCTTAACCTTTTATTACCATACGGTATGTACCTCTCACAATGAGATTTTAGGATGTTTTTAAAGATATCCCATTTTGTGGCTGTATTTTTATTTTTGAGGACTTTGTCCCAGTTAGTTTGGCCTATGGCCTCTCTTAGTTGGCTAAATTTAGCTTTTTTGAAGTTTGGTATTTTTGTTCCTCCCTGAAAACCAAACCATGGACCAGATGCAGAAGATTCCAAGCGCGAAACGCCACCTCCTGAGTCACCTCCCGAAGAAAAGAAGCTACATGTCAAGATTGACTTTCTGTTTTCCATCATCTGTTTTGTTTTATGGATTCAGGCCTTTTTGTAAACAAGACGAAAGATCTTTCAAAGAAGAAGATCGAGATTCATCGAAGGGACACTGGGGAGCATATGACAAAGAGGAGGGACTGTTGTGGAAATTTTATTATGCGGACATTTTATCTTAGGATGTGTGTGTGTTTTATAGTTTGTCATCTGTCTCCCTTTGCCGGATTTAACCGAGGAACGCTCTAGCAGAGGGTACTTGGGTTGAATCGGGACCAGTGGTAAAACCGTCAGTATGAAAACCTTCTCATGGGCTTGGAGACGTGTTCTCAGTGTGTAGGGGGGCGTTTGCCGGTTTGTGAGCACTAAGTGCAATGCACTGGGCTTCTTCCCTTCAAATGTCTATACACATTAGAGAAGTGAAGTCTGAATAACAAGAGATACATATTATACCTCTTCTGCAGCTTCGCTATCCCTTTCTGGATACATATCTGCTACTCGTACCATATACTGACAATAGCCGTAGCAATGTCTCGCAGATAATCTCAAACCTATAAGAACCAGTAGAATGATCTTCACTAGATACTGGTCACTTTCAGCAGTATTGAATGGGCTCCATGCTGACAGTGATGGGGATGGGTGGCCACCTGGCTGATCAGACAATGGACATTGCTCATCCTTCCTTATACAGGGATGGGGTGTGTGCATTGTCTGTCCAGCCACATTGATGACCTCCACTGTCCTTTTGACAAGTACCTGAACTTTCTCATCTTCCTGCGTCTTCACTTCCTGTATCCTTGTTACATGAAGTAAGTGGTCGGGTGATGGGCCACTGTGGTCGGGTGATGGGCCACTGTGGTCGGGTGATGGGCCACTGTGGTCGGGTGACGGGCCGCTGTGGTCGGGTGACGGGCCGGCCCCTTTCTATTGTTACTGTGACTAAATCGAAGGTGAGCAGACTGTGGAGGAGGGGGAGGAGTGCTCAGCAAGAACTCAAGATGGTAACACCCTTGTCTGATTGCGGTGGAGATTTTTACCTGTCCTTACACAAATTCTGATGAGAGCGGATTTCCACTATTAATATTTCTACAACGATAGGTATGCATAGGTAACACCCAGCAGGCCTAAAGTGCAAGTGCATATTATCAGTTAAATCTCCATATCAACAAGAAGCCGCCAGCAGCAAAACAATATGGCGACCATCATAACCCAAAGACATGTATTAGTGAACAAAATGTTAAGGGCCAAGACTGGAATATCTACAAATCTGACACTAATAACTTAAACCTCACAGTAATACATAGTATTATCACATACCCATCATATTAGGGATATCCACCTCAGGAGAGCCACATACCCCGAGGCGCGTTTCGGCGATGCCTTCCTCAGGGGCCACCCAATATGATAATATGATTATCGTGATTATCTACAGATTTGATATACATTATTCCAGCCTTGGCCCCTAACATTTTGTTCCCTAATACATGTCTTTGGGTTATTATGGTCGCCGTATTGTTTTGCTTCTGGAGGCTACTTGTTGATATGGAGATTTAGCTGATAATATGCACTTGCACTTTAGTCCTGCAGGGTGTTACCTATGCATATATATCGACTGTGGACACAGGTGTATGTACAGTGTTGGGCCAGCTGACTTATTTATCACTTCTGTTCCCTTTTTTCTCTACATGTATACTTTGTAATACCGCCTCAGGTGTACTCCACTTTTTTTTTATCTGATGTATCATGTCCTCTTTTTTATCTATGCAATTTGTATTTAATAAAGTATATATATATTGATGTTAAACCTGTTTAGTCTCAGTTCATTTTCAGTATAGATGCAGACAGTGGCGTAGCTAGAAATGACTGGGCCCCACAGCAAATTTTTGAATGGGGCCCTCCTCCCCCAGTAATTTTTTTGGAACCCCTTCCTTTCATGCCGCCCCCATTCCTGTGGCTAGTAAAGATCGCTCTCTCAGACCGGGCCCGGCCGCTGGTCCATCCGTTTCCTACACTGTCTCCACTGTCACTGTATATCATTTCATTGTGTAATACTGTTGAGGGGCCCTGACAAAACCTTTTAGTCCTGCTCCTCCTGGATGGGCCCCTTTTGGGTCAGGGCCCTAAAACAGCAGCTTCCCCTATAGCTACGCCCCTGGTTGCAGAATAACAGGCTGAACTGGAGGTACAGATGTCTTTTTTAAGCCTCATAAACTGTGTTACAAAAAAAAACCTTTTGTTGAATACAATTTGTAATCATTTGACTGCAGAGATCTGAGGGGTTTGTAGATATTTTTGCAGGTTTTCGGGGTGCACTGCACAGGACGGGGAGGCAGCAGACACCTTCTTGTTGGTTTCTTTGGATGTTGCTTATTGTGTTTCACTGTAGAAGAGAACGAGTCCCCCATAAAAACACGGGGAGAGGCGACCGCCCGCAGGCTCTGGACGGGTTTGTCATTTCAGAAAGTGCAGAAAAGATATGTCAGCCCTATCTGTAAAGCTGTCCGACCTTCCCTGCTGATATTGGAAATAGGAAAAGCTGACAATCCAGCTCAGGGGTAGAGGTGTTATCAGGTGACACTGATACACTTTACCTGCAGTGATACAATGTAACAGTCTATACAGGGAGTGCAGAATTATTAGGCAAATGAGTATTTTGACCACATCATCCTCTTTCTGCATGTTGTCGTACTCCAAGCTGTATAGGCTCGAAAGCCTACTACCAATTAAG
The DNA here is from genome assembly GCF_014858855.1 of Bufo gargarizans. NCBI lineage: Eukaryota > Metazoa > Chordata > Amphibia > Anura > Bufonidae > Bufo > Bufo gargarizans. The sequence continues at coordinate 106,137 of NW_025334133.1, read as the reverse complement.
CATATTAGGTGATGTGCATCTCTGTAATGAGAAGGGGTGTGGTCTAATGACATCAACACCCTATATCAGGTGTGCAGAATTATTAGGCAACTTCCTTTCCTTTGGCAAAATGGGTCAAAAGAAGGACTTGACAGGCTCAGAAAAGTCAGAAATAGTGAGATATCTTGCAGAGGGATGCAGCACTCTTAAAATTGCAAAGCTTCTGAAGCGTGATCATCGAACAATCAAGCGTTTCATTCAAAATAGTCAACAAGGTCGCAAGAAGCGTGTGGAAAAACCAAGGCGCAAAATAACTGCCCATGAACTGAGAAAAGTCAAGCGTGCAGCTGCCAAGATGCCACTTGCCACCAGTTTGGCCATATTTCAGAGCTGCAACATCACTGGAGTGCCCAAAAGCACAAGGTGTGCAATACTCAGAGACATGGCCAAGGTAAGAAAGGCTGAAAGACGACCACCACTGAACAAGACACACAAGCTGAAACGTCAAGACTGGGCCAAGAAATATCTCAAGACTGATTTTTCTAAGGTTTTATGGACTGATGAAATGAGAGTGAGTCTTGATGGGCCCGATGGCTGGATTGGTAAAGGGCAGAGAGCTCCAGTCCGACTCAGACGCCAGCAAGGTGGAGGTGGAGTACTGGTTTGGGCTGGTATCATCAAAGATGAGCTTGTGGGGCCTTTTCGGGTTGAGGATGGAGTCAAGCTCAACTCCCAGTCCTACTGCCAGTTTCTGGAAGACACCTTCTTCAAGCAGTGGTACAGGAAGAATTCTGCATCCTTCAAGAAAAATGTGATTTTCATGCAGGACAATGCTCCATCACACGCGTCCAAGTACTCCACAGCGTGGCTGGCAAGAAAGGGTATAAAAGAAGAAAATCTAATGACATGGCCTCCTTGTTCACTTGATCTGAACCCCATTGAGAACCTGTGGTCCATCATCAAATGTGAGATTTACAAGGAGGGAAAACAGTCCACCTCTCTGAACAGTGTCTGGGAGGCTGTGGTTGCTGCTGCACGCAATGTGGATGGTGAACAGATCAAAACACTGACAGAATCCATGGATGGCAGGCTTCTGAGTGTCCTTGCAAAGAAAGGTGGCTATATTGGTCACTGATTTGTTTTTGTTTTGTTTTTGAATGTCAGAAATGTATATTTGTGAATGTTGAGATGTTATATTGGTTTCACTGGTAAAAATAAATAATTGAAATGGGTATATATTTGTTTTTTGTTAAGTTGCCTAATAATTATGCACAGTAATAGTCACCTGCACACACAGATATCCCCCTAAAATAGCTAAAACTAAAAACAAACTAAAAACTACTTCCAAAAATATTCAGCTTTGATATTAATGAGTTTTTTGGGTTCATTGAGAACATGGTTGTTGTTCAATAATAAAATTAATCCTCAAAAATACAACTTCCTAATAATTCTGCACTCCCTGTAAGGAGAGAGCCTGGAGCTGCCGATGTGTTTGGTCTCCATACAGTGAGGAGTCGCTCAGTCAGTGCAGTACAAGGAGACCCAGCAGTATACAGATGGGGGGATACACAAAGCTCAGCGCAGAGGTATGATAGGTATTACAGTCCATACAGACTGGACTCAGCAATGTTACAGAAATCTTAGAATCCAATAAAAACAAAACCCCAAAACATACATTTCTAATAAAGCGATCTTGACTTTGACCAAACACCCTGGGGCGGGAGGCAGAGTAGATACAGGGAAACCGACCAGCACTTGCAGTCCCAAGTATAAAGTATAATCCCTAGAGTTCAGCTCCGGTCAGGATGTCTGTATAACAATCCAGAGGGTGGGCTCAGCATCTATCACACTATAGCTGCAGGTGGTCCGGACAGACAGATCGCCTGCAGTTTGTCAGGGTTCCCCCGATGTAGATAATCAGTTGTTTATGCGGAAGGAGCTATTCACAGCCCGAATCCATCGAGCAGAGGATGGGACAATATCGCTCATCCAGTTCCTAGCAATTAGTTTCCGGGATTGACAGACGTCATGTAGGAGCTGGACATGTGAAGGGGATGGTGATAAGGTTTCTGTGAGTCCAAGTAAGAAAATTCAGGGGGTCGGAGGAACAGGAACTCCCATAAGGTCACTTAGAAATGTAATAACCTGCAGCCAGTATCCGGAATCTAGAGACATTGTCCCGGCTCCAGATTACGCTGCGGACAGATCTCCGGTCTGCCTGGACGATGATTGGCCACTCCAGCCACAGTTATGTAAGCCTGATTGATAATCTACAACTGGGAGACTATTTCAGAATATTTAGAATAAGTTTTCCTCAGAACCAGTAGGGTATCATCCCAACCGTCCGTGGAAATATCACCTGCTACCATTTCCCACTTGGACTTGCTAGGTGCATTGATGTAAACCTGACGATGGGTTAGGAGGCTCCTCTCAATCCTAGGACTACTCCCTTTTAGATGACCCCTTATATAGGGAATTCAGAGAGAACTATGGCCAGAGTCCCACACTGTGCAGAGTAAGAGTGTCGCAACTGAAGGTATCAAACAACATGCGACTGGAGAGATTGGAGACTGAATAGGAGCCACAAGTCCGGTTCTGGAATGGAGAGGAATTCTGGGAGCCTACTGTTAAACCCGAGGGGCGTATAGGCCGGTATTGGGGAGTCCCATAGAGGAGTAGGGTACGAGTTCAGATTTGTCTGACCTGTTGTAGTAGGACATGGGAAGTCATCTACTACTAGGGCTCAGGCTCTGCAAATTAACCCAAGGAATACATTGGGAGAGTTGGGAGAAGACCACAGGGGCGGACTGGCCCTGGAAAAACCCTAACTGTGGCCCCAGTGTTTTATGTGGGTCCAAATTGACCAAAGGTAGAGCAAAACAGTAATACCATAGTGCAGCACCGAATACCATCCCACAGTGCAACACTAAATACCTCCCCAGAAGCTGTCCCTCTGTGGTGGCCATCAATAGCTGTCACATTCTGTCCTCCTCCCCCAGTTGTCTCCAATGTGGATGGAGCAGGGGTTCAGGAGAGATGTGGGCCCCCAGCCCTACCTTCAGCACGCTGCCTGGACTGCCTCTATTAATGGCCCCAATACTTCTCCCAGTTCTGTGTACCCGGGTAGCGGCTGCGAGGAGAGCCCTGGTGGCCCTGAGGGGCATTAGCCCAACAGGAAAATTCCATGTGGGGTCTACGGCCAGACTGCCCCTGGTTTAGCATCAGGGACCACCATTGCCCCACAGTCCCAGGGATTTTGTATAATAGGCCACGCTAGCTTAGACCTTCCTTCACATCATACAAAGGGAATAAGGAGAGAGTTCAGATTTTGGCTGACGCCCGCTGCAATGAGGGTCCTGGGTGTGTGAGGTACAGTATCCTACCCCTTCCTTCGGACCCCCTCTTCGCAGACCGAGAAGACCAGGATCCATACAGAACCATTCGGCAAGGGGTTCTACAGATATAGTGTATAATAAGGGGGGCAACCGGCTCCCTAGAGGGAAGGAATCCGAAAGCCAACCATTGACACAGTACGGTGGCTCAGTGGTTAGCAGTTGCTCAGTGGTTAGCAGTGGTGCCTTGCAGCGCTGGGGTCCTAGGTTCAAATCCGACAAAAAGTAACATCTGCATGGAGTTTGTATGTTCTCCCCGTGTTTGCGTGGGTTTCCTCAGGGTACAGGTTCTCCGGTTTCCTCCCAGACTCCACAGACATCCTGATACGGACCTTAGATTGTGAGCCCCATTGGGGACAGTTGGATGCTGATATCTGTAAAGCGCTGTGGAATATAGTAACGCTATATAAGTGCAATAAATAAATTGACACTGGAGACAAAGGACATATGATATAGGATACGCACCCATGAGATAACAACAAGGCCGCCCACCAGAAGACCTCTCCGCAGACATGGGACACTTCTACCATAGAGCCACCATGGGTGACACGCCTGAATGGTAGAATAAAGGCGCAGATACTGGAAAAGTACTTTTCTCAGGCTTGAAGCTAAAACGACCCCATTGAGCCTACCCACCAAAGCCTGGAAGTTTACTGTTTGTAATAAGGAGATCGGTCGGTAAGAATCACATCTAAGGGGATCATTAACCGGCCTAGGCAGTACAAGAACTGTGGCGGGGGGCTGCCCACTTCTGGGGCTCCGGTAAACATGGCGCTTGGTTGTGGGGCGACGGAGACCGCAAGCTGCTGATGTATTTAGCTGACAGATGATTGTTCAGACTGGATACATTGTAACAACCCTTCAACTTCAAGCATTAGGTCTGTATGTGTTTAAAGCTACTGGTCATAACAAGAACATTATTATTCGCTGACATCAAGCAGAGATCTTAATAATTGTGATGAATTGACACATAAAGAAGATTAGAAAGATGCAGAACTATTAGTTACTGGGGGATTCATCTTAATTTACAGAAGATAGGAGACAATGACACGTTCAGCTCTGCTACATCTGGCGGTAATTACACAGGATGGGTCTTATGGCCTCCCCATGTGTTTCCCCTCCAGGTCACTCCATCCTCCAGGTGACACCTGTAATTGGATTTCAGTATCAGCCTATCAGGGCTCAGTATGCAGATTAGGGGGCGGGCCTTGTTCTTTATAACTGCTGCTGCTGCTGAGGATTTTCTATCCAGGATCAGTTCAGAACTGCAGGTTAGTGCGGAGCCGAGTGTGAACAGGTGTCTATACTGTACATGTGTGTGATAGGTGTGAACAGGTGTCTACACTGTACATGTGTGTGATAGGTGTGAACAGGTGTCTGTACTGTACATGTGTGTGATAGGTGTGAACAGGTGTCTATACTGTACATGTGTGTGATAGGTGTGAACAGGTGTCTATACTGTACATGTGTGTGATAGGTGTGAACAGGTGTCTACACTGTAAATGTGTGTGATAGGTGTGAACAGGTGTCTATACTGTACATGTGTGTGATAGGTGTGAACAGGTGTCTGTACTGTACATGTGTGTGATAGATGTGAACAGGTGTCTCTACTGTACATGTGTGTGTGATAGGTGTGAACAGGTGTCTATACTGTACATGTGTGTGATAGGTGTGAACAAGTGTCTGTACTGTACATGTGTGTGATAGGTGTGAACAGATGTCTATACTGTACATGGGTGTGATAGGTGTGAACAGGTGTCTATACTGTACATGTGTGTGTGATAGGTGTGAACAGGTGTCTATACTGTACATGTGTGTGATAGGTGTGAACAGGTGTCTATACTGTACATGTGTGTGATAGGTGTGAACAGGTGTCTATACTGTACATGTGTGTGATAGGTGTGAACAGGTGTCTGTACTGTACATGTGTGTGATAGGTGTGAACAGGTGTCTATACTGTACATGTGTGTGATAGGTGTGAACAGGTGTCTGTACTGTACATGTGTGTGATAGATGTGAACAGGTGTCTCTACTGTACATGTGTGTGTGATAGGTGTGAACAGGTGTCTATACTGTACATGTGTGTGTGATAGGTGTGAACAGGTGTCTATACTGTACATGTGTGTGATAGGTGTGAACAGGTGTCTGTACTGTACATGTGTGTGATAGGTGTGAACAGGTGTCTATACTGTACATGTGTGTGATAGGTGTGAACAGGTGTCTATACTGTACATGTGTGTGATAGGTGTGAACAGGTGTCTATACTGTACATGTTTGTGATAGGTGTGAACAGGTGTCTGTACTGTACATGTGTGTGATAGGTGTGAACAGGTGTCTATACTGTACATGTGTGTGTGATAGGTGTGAACAGGTGTCTATACTGTACATGGGTGTGATAGGTGTGAACAGGTGTCTGTACTGTACATGTGTGTGATAGGTGTGAACAGGTGTCTATACTGTACATGTGTTTGATAGGTGTGAACAGGTGGTCTGTACTGTACGTGTGTGTGTAGGTGTGAACGGGTGTCTGTACTGTACATGTGTGTGATAGGTGTGAACAGGTGTCCGGTAATGTACATGTGTTGTGATAGGTGTGAACAGGTGTCTATACTGTACATGTGTGTGATAGGTGTGAACAGGTGTCTATACTGTACATGTGTGTGATAGGTGTGAACAGTGTCTATACTGTACATGTGTGTGATAGGTGTGAACAGGTGTCTATACTGTACATGTATGTGATAGGTGTGAACAGGTGTCTATACTGTACATGTATGTGATAGGTGTGAACAGGTGTCTATACTATACATGTGTGCGAGTAGGTGTAAACAGGTGTCTATACTGTACATGTGTGTGATAGGTGTGAACAGGAGTCTGTACTGTACATGTGTGTAATAGGTGTGAACAGGTGTCTATACTGTACATGTGTGCGATAAGTGTGAACAGGTGTCGGTACTGTACATGTGTGTGATAGGTGTGAACAGGTGTCTATACTGTACATGTGTGTGATAGGTGTGAACAGGTGTCTATACTGTACATGTGTGTGATAGGTGTGAACAGGTGTCTATACTGTACATGTGTGCGATAGGTGTGAACAGGTGTCTTTACTGTACATGTGTGCGATAGGTGTGAACAGGTGTCTATACTGTACATGTGTGATATAGGTGTGAACAGGTGTCTATACTGTACATGTGTGTGATAGGTGTGAACAGGTGTCTATACTGTACTTGTGTGTGATAGGTGTGAACAGGTGTCTATACTGTACATGTGTGCGATAGGTGTGAACAGGTGTCTTTATTGTACATGTGTGCGATAGGTGTGAACAGGTGTCTGTACTGTACATGTGTGTGATAGGTGTGAACAGGTGTCTATACTGTACATGTGTGTGTGATAGGTGTGAACAGGTGTCTATACTGTACATGTATGTGATAGGTGTGAACAGGTGTCTGTACTGTACATGTGTGTGATAGGTGTGAACAGGTGTCTATACTGTACATGTGTGTGATAGGTGTGAATAGGTGTCTATACTGTACATGTGTGTGATAGGTGTGGACAGGTGTCTATACTGTACATGTGTGTGATAGGTGTGAACAGGTGTCTGTACTGTACATGTGTGTGATAGGTGTGAACAGGTGTCTATACTGTACATGTGTGTGATAGGTGTGAACAGGTGTCTATACTGTACATGTGTGTGATACGTGTGAACAGGTGTCTGTACTGTACATGTGTGTGATAGGTGTGAACAGGTGTCTGTACTGTACATGTGTGTGATAGGTGTGAACAGGTGTCTATACTGTACATGTGTGTGATAGGTATGAACAGGTGTCTATACTGTACATGTGTGTGATAGGTGTGAACAGGTGTCTGTACTGTACATGTGTGTGATAGGTGTGAACAGGTGTCTGTACTGTACATGTGTGTGATAGGTGTGAACAGGTGTCTATACTGTACATGTGTGTGATACGTGTGAACAGGTGTCTGTACTGTACATGTGTGTGATAGGTGTGAACAGGTGTCTGTACTGTACATGTGTGTGATAGGTGTGAACAGGTGTCTATACTGTACATGTGTGTGATAGGTATGAACAGGTGTCTATACTGTACATGTGTGTGATAGGTGTGAACAGGTGTCTGTACTGTACATGTGTGTGATAGGTGTGAACAGGTGTCTGTACTGTACATGTGTGTGATAGGTGTGAACAGGTGTCTATACTGTACATGTGTGTGATACGTGTGAACAGGTGTCTGTACTGTACATGTGTGTGATAGGTGTGAACAGGTGTCTGTACTGTACATGAGTGTGATAGGTGTGAACAGGTGTCTATACTGTACATGTGTGTGATAGGTATGAACAGGTGTCTATGATAGTCAATGTTTAATATGTTTGATAACTGTGAGAATATATGTGGAATTTTGCGGATACTATATATATATATATATATATATATATATAATAGTGTATAGTCAATGTGTGTTCTAAATTTACATTACTGGTGTGTGATGTGATGTCTGTGTTTTTAGATATTCTTTTGTACATGTATGTACTGTATATAGCATGGTGTGTACTGTACGTGTGATGTGTTAAATATCATGTGTCTGATGTGAACATATACAACTGAATGTCTTATCCTGTACATGAATCTTAGTTACTGTGTTCTCGATTATGTGATATATACCTGTCTGTATGTAATGTCGTCATGTATCTGATGTGTGTACCTGTCTGTATGTGATGTCATGTATGTGATGTGTATACCTGTCTGTATGTGATGTAATGTATATACCTGTCTGTATGTCAGGTCATATATGTGATGTTTATTGCTCTCTCTTCGCATGTCGCTGCTGGTTCCCCTGATATTTGTTATACACTATTTACAAAAAGTTTGGGATATTGTTTTTTCGGGTGAAATTGATGCAAAACGTAAAAAGTTGGCACTCCGGTGCCTTTGTGTGACTCTATCTCTGATACAACCTGCTGGTGACTCTCTGTGACGCTCTAAGCTCAGGGGCCACTTCTGTCTGAGAACATCCTGCTTGAAGCCTCTCTATGGTGAGGTACATCAATTGTTAGGTGTCGTCTTGGTCTCATGATGTCAGAGAGTGAACAGCATGATGAGGAGGACCAGGAAATGTATTGGGGGATTCATGGCTCAAACAATTGGTGTGAATTTTGCCATTAAGCTCCTTGTTAGAGAACTGCAAGTTGGGTCCTGAAACATTGAACAGTTGGACATGTGCATTCCGAAGGTTAGAGAAGGTCACATTAAGTCCACCAGTAAAGGTTAGAGGGCATTTTAGGTTCTTCCTGAAATTTCACCCACAAGACAAATATTCAGAACTTTTTCAAAGTAGTATTTGTTATCTATCAATATTAGAAAACAGGGCAGGTCACGTGCTTCACATGCAGACCTCCAGTGTCTGCACCCCCATTGAGGGGGCACTTTAAGCCCGCATGCACCTAAGCACACCCGCAAAATTCCACAGAACGCCCACTTTTATGCATGTTTTACAAGCCCCATCCACATAAGACACGTTTTGCGGGACATTTGGGAGTTTTTGACGATTCTTTGTTTTTGTTCTTGTCCTGCAGATTTCCTTGAACCGTGGACAAGTGGCATCATGATGCTCCTCACGATCCTGACTGTGACTCTGGGTCTTGTGGTCTCCTCTCCAATACAGAGAGAGGTAAAATCCTGGGAAACAATACCAGATACCGCCTGTAGGCTGGAGGGGCGCTATTTATAGCCAAAAATAAAGCAGAGGGTTCCTTCTAGTATCAGATAGACCCTTTAAAGGGATGATCACTGAAGAGAAGGACCCATTGCTAACATCAAAATGGGTCCCCTGCAGGTTTTAGCCATTCAGATCTGGAGCTTGTCATCCCCTCTGCACCCTTTCCTGTACCCCTGGTGCAATATTTCACCTCTACTGATCTGGAGAAAATGGATGACAACATCTGGACCCTCGTAAGAACAGAAATGTTCCTATTCATTGACAGCAAGCAGAGATCTTAAAGATAGTAAAGAATTGAAACACAAACATTAATAGATCTTCTCATTATACGGGGATGCAGCTATATTTCTGGCAGACTGGACACCGGCCCTCCCCTAGGACTCGCTCCGTTTATTACATTTTGTAAAAGTTGCTGCGTGGAAAATAAAAAATAAACAAATAAACATCACATTTTCTGAGACAAACCAAATGTCTAAAAGGGGCTTAAAGGGCCGGCGCTAATGAAATGTATGTGTCTTAATGGGCCAGTGCTGATAGGACTTAAGGTAAACCATCACTTCTAACCTTTCATGGTCAGTAGGTGATCGGGGCAGACATGCTGGGACAGACAGCAGACAACATATATCTGTAGCCGACTGTTGTAGAAATATTAATATTAGATATCCGCTCTCATCAGATTTTGTGTAAGGACAGGCAAATCCCTCAACCGAAGTCAGACAATTGTGTTACCATCTTGAGTTCTGCTGAGCACTCCCCCTCCTCCACAGTCTGCTCACCTTCGATTTAGTCACAGTAACAATAGAAAGTGGCCGGACCATCACCCGACCACTTACTTCATGTAACAAGGATACAGGAAGTGAAGACACAGGAAGATGAGAAAGTTCAGGTACTTGTCAAAAGGACAGTGGAGGTCATCAATGTGGCTGGACAGTGCAATGCACACACACCCCATCCCTATATAAGGAAGGATGAGCAATGTCCATTGCCTGATCAACCAGGTGGCCACCCATCCCCATCACTGTCAGCATGGACCTCATTCAATACTGCTGAAAGTGACCAGTATCTAGTGAAGATCATTCTACTGGTTCTTATAGGTTTGAGATTATCTGCGAGACATTGCTACGGCTATTGTCAGTATATGGTACGAGTATACCGACAAGGCAGATATGCATGTCTTAAAAGCAGATATGTATCCAGAAAGGGATAGCGAAGCTGCAGAAGAGGTATAATATGTATCTCTTGTTATGCAGACTTCACTTCTCTAATGTGTATAGACATTTGAAGGGAAGAAGCCCAGTGCTTGCACTTAGTGCTCACAAACCGGCAAACGCCCCCCTACACACTGAGAACACGTCTCCAAGCCCATGAGAAGGTTTTCATACTGACGGTTTTACCACTGGTCCCGATTCAACCCAAGTACCCTCTGCTAGAGCGTTCCTCGGTTAAATCCGGCAAAGGGAGACAGATGACAAACTATAAAACACACACACATCCTAAGATAAAATGTCTGCATAATAAAATTTCCCCAACACCGACCCTGATTATATAATGTCCTATACTCCAGTCCCAACCAGAGCTGCATTTAGAATTCTGTTACTTCCTGCTACTAGGAAGCAGCGACTTGTGGCAGAGCACAACACAGCTGACAATATGGTGGACCTAAATCTTCCACTGCCGGAGTAAGTTCTCAGGACGCTGCAGGAAGTGAAATCTTCAGCCACGAGGACAAGTCCAGAAAAAAAGATACCAAAATTAGGGCCAGAAATGTTTCATGAAAGCATTGGTGATCCAGCAGCACAGAGAATTTCAGGAGAGGAGTGTGCTGATCTTGTGGATGTCATAGAATGATAACTGCATAGTGGAAAAGTCCAGTCCTCAGCAGCACAGAGGATTTCCAGATGCTATAAAGCTCACATTGCTGTTATTGATGTCACTTATATTTATGTTTTCCTCAGTTAAATGCAGAAGAACCCTCAGGAGACCTCCTGCCCAAATCAGAGACAGAAATCCACGTAGGCAATGCCACCACCCTGACCGAGCAGGAAATCATCAAGGTAATGAGAAGACCTGAGGGACCATGATAACAGCCGGGGGCGAGAGGTCTGCTCATAAGTTCTGCTGCTGTAGTTTGGGTCCTGCTGGGCTCTGCTGCTGTAGTTTGGGTCCTGCTGGGCTCTGCTGCTGTAGTTTGGGTCCTGCTGTTCTTTCCTGCTGTAGTTTGGGTCCTGCCGGGCTCTGCTGCTGTAGTTTGGGTCCTGCTGGGCTCTGCTGCTGTAGTTTGGGTCCGGCTGGGCTCTGCTGCTGTAGTTTGGGTCCTGCTGGGCTCTGCTGCTGTAGTTTGGCTCCTGCTGGGCTCTGCTGCTGTAGTTTGGCTCCTGCTGGGCTCTGCTGCTGTAGTTTTGGTCCTGCTGGGCTCTGCTGCTGTAGTTTGGGTCCTGCTGGGCTCTGCTGCTGTAGTTTGGCTCCTGCTGGGCTCTGCTGCTGTAGTTTGGCTCCTGCTGGGCTCTGCTGCTGTAGTTTGGCTCCTGCTGGGCTCTGCTGCTGTAGTTTGGCTCCTGCCGGGCTCTGCTGCTGTAGTTTGGCTCCTGCCGGGCTCTGCTGCTGTAGTTTGGGTCCTGCCGGGCTCTGCTGCTGCAGTTTGGCTCCTGCTGGGCTCTGCTGCTGTAGTTTGGGGTCCTGCTGGGCTCTGCTGCTGTAGTTTGGGTCCTGCTGGGCTCTGCTGCTGTAGTGTGGGTCCTGCTGGGCTCTGCTGCTGTAGTGTGGGTCCTGCTGGGCTCTGCTGCTGTAGTTTGGGTCCTGCTGGGCTCTGATGCTGTAGTTTGGGTCCTGCTGGGCTTTGCTGCTGTAGTTTGGGTCCTGCTGGGCTCTGCTGCTGTAGTTTGGGTCCTGCTGGGCTCTGCTGCTGTAGTTTGGGTCCTGCTGGGCTCTGCTGCTGTAGTTTGGGTCCTGCTGGGCTCTGCTGCAGTAGTTTGGGTCCTGCTGGGCTCTGCTGCTGTAGTTTGGGTCCTGCCGGGCTCTGCTGCTGTAGTTTGGGTCCTGCCGGGCTCTGCTGCTGTAGTTTGGGTCCTGCCGGGCTCTGCTCCTGTAGTTTGGGTCCTGCTGGGCTCTGCTGCTGTAGTTTGGGCTCTGCTGGGCTCTGCTGCTGTAGTTTGGGTCCTGCTGGGCTCTGCTGCTGTAGTTTGGGTCCTGCCGGGCTCTGCTGCTGTAGTTTGGGTCCTGCCGGGCTCTGCTGCTGTAGTTTGGGTCCTGCCGGGCTCTGCTCCTGTAGTTTGGGTCCTGCTGGGCTCTGCTGCTGTAGTTTGGGCTCTGCTGGGCTCTGCTGCTGTAGTTTGGGTCCTGCTGGGCTCTGCCGGGTCACTTTAGGCTCTGATAGCCCCTGTGGGTGGAATCAGCCTCTTCTTCCTTCTTGCTGACATACAGATGATATCTGGGATTTTAGAGAAATGCTGAAGCATAATCCCCGACCATTACCACTCGCAGCCACATCACAGAAACAGCCTGGTGTGGAGTCTTTCAGAATCTGTTACTTTGTTTCCAGTTGCCATGAGACCACTTGATACATTGTCCATCAGCCTCATTACTCAGTAACATTGTTACTTTCTGCAGGAAACAGACAATAACACCGGATCAACCTCCTTCTTTGATGCGTTTATAACATCAGAAAGAAACAGGGAAAAGGCAGGACTTGTAAGACTGTGTATACATGAGGGGGCGCTATAGGAAGTACACAGCTCTCTGGTGAACACAGATGCTCCAGTATTATCTGCAATTAGTGGTTCTGCTGGAAGCAATGGGTTAATCTGCGTTGTGCTGGTGGTTGGGCTCTGCTGTGTGTAAACCTTGCTTATATGTACTCCTTAAGCTTTCAGTCCTGCCTGTGTATTGTAGGTACAGTCTGGGCTTTGCCTGTTTATCCTGAGTACAGTCTGGGCTCTGTCTGTGTATGCTGAGTTCAGTCTGGGCTCTGCCCGTGTATGATGGGTACAGTCTGGGCTCTGCCTATGTATGCTGGGTACAGTCTAGGCTCTGCCTGTGTATGCTGGGTACAGTCTGGGCTCTGCCTGTGTATGCTGGGTACAGTCTGGGCTCTGCCTGTGTATGCTGGGTACAGTCTGGGCTCTGCCTGTGTATGCTGGGTACAGTCTGGGCTCTGCCTGTGTATGCTGGGTACAGTCTCGGCCCTGCTTGTGTATGCTGGGTACTGTCTGGACCCTGTCTGTGTATGCTGGGTACAGTCTGGGTTCTGCCTGTGTACGTTGGGTACAGTCTGGGCTCTGCCTGTGTATGCTGGGTACAGTCTGGGTTCTGCCTGTGTATGCTGAGTACAGTCTGGGCCCTGCATGTGTATGCTGGGTACAGTATGGGCTCTGCCTGTGTGGTTTGGCATTGCTGGTTCTGCAGATGTGTTGCTGCACGGGGCCACTGATTACTTTCTTCTGCCATTATATCACAAATGAAAAGTTTTGTCTTCAGGGTGAATGAGAACTGAGCTTTGGACTGTTTATACCCACAGCCGCTGCTCTCCGGGTGGAACTATGAAGAGCCTCGACTCCCAAGCTGGAAATCTGATGAGCCGCTGATCCCCCATGAAGATTCCAATGAGCCGCAGATCCCCGGGTGGAATTATGAAGAGCCCCGACTCCCAAGCTGGAAATCAGATGAGCCGCTGATCCCCCATGAAGATTCCAATGAGCCGCAGATCCCCGGGTGGAATTATGAAGAGCCCCGACTCCCAAGTTGGAAATCAGATGAGCCGCTGATCCCCCATGAAGATTCTAATGAGCCACAGATCCCCAGGTGGAATTATGAAGAACCCCGACTCCCAAGTTGGAAATCAGATGAGCCGCTGATCCCCCATGAAGATTCTAATGAGCCACAGATCCCCAGGTGGAATTATGAAGAGCCCCGACTCCCAAGTTGGAAATCAGATGAGCCGCTGATCCCCCATGAAGATTCTAATGAGCTACAGATCCCCAGGTGGAATTATGAAGAACCCCGACTCCCAAGTTGGAAATCAGATGAGCCGCTGATCCCCCATGAAGATTCCAAAGAGCCACAGATCCCCGGATGGAATTATGATGAGCCCCGACTATCAAGTTGGAAATCAGATGAGCCGCTGATCCCCCAGGAAGATTCCAAAGAGCCGCAGATCCCCGGGTGGAATTATGATGAGCCCCAACTCCCAAGTTGGAAATCAGATGAGCCGCTGATCCCCCATGAAGATTCCAAAGAGCCGCTGATCCCCGGGTGGAATTATGAAGAGCCCCGACTCCCAAGTTGGAAATCAGATGAGCCACTGATCCCCCATGAAGATTCCAATGAGCCGCAGATCCCCGGATGGAATTATGAATGAGCCCCGACTCCCAAGTTGGAAATCTGATGAGCCGCTGATCCCCTATGATGATTCGGATGAGCCGATGATCCCTGATTGGCTGTTTGGAGAGAGAAACTGATTTTCAGACGATTATTTCTCCATAGAATAAGATGCTGAGAGGAAAGAACTGCAGGAATGAGGTGACAGAGAATAAGGGGGAACCTGAGGAACAGGGACACAATGTAAAGTGCAACAAGATGTTTCCTGCTGAACCAATAAAACTAGAAAAAAACAAACTGCGTCATCATCATTAGATATTATCTGTAATATGTCCTGATGGGAGTAGTAGTTCAGAATAAATTACAAACCTTTTATGCCCAGAACAACAATAATACAAGAAATCCCCCACATATATTTAGTACTATAGTAGTTATATTCTTGTACATAGGAGCAGTATTATAGTAGTTATATTCCTGTACATAGGAGGCAGTATTATAGTAGTTATATTCTTGTACATTGGAGCAGTATTATAGTAGTTATATTCTTGTACATAGGAGCAGTATTATAGTAGTTATATTCTTGTACATAGGAGCAGTATTATAGTAGTTATATTCCTGTACATAGGAGCAGTATTATAGTAGTTATATTCTTGTACATAGGAGGCAGTATTATAGTAGTTATATTCTTGTACATAGGAGGCAGTATTATAGTAGTAATATTCTTGTATATAGGAGCAGTATTATAGTAGTTATATTCCTGTACATAGGAGCAGTATTATAGTAGTTATATTCTTGTACATAGGAGGCAGTATATAGTAGTTATATACTTGTACATAGGAGGCAGTATTATAGTAGTTATATTCCTGTACATAGGAGCAGTATTATAGTAGTTTATATTCCTGTACATAGGAGCGGTATTATAGTAGTTATATTCTTGTGCATAGGAGGGAGTATTATAGTAGTTATATTCCTGTACATAGGAGGGAGTATTATAGTAGTTATATTCCTGTACATAGGAGGGAGTATTATAGTAGTTATATTCCTGTACATAGGAGCAGTATTATAGTAGTTATATTCCTGCACATAGGAGGGAGTATTATAGTAGTTTATTCCTGTACATAGGAGCAGTATTATAGTAGTTATAGTCCTGTTACATAGGAGCATTATTATAGTAGTTATATTCATGTA
Source organism: Bufo gargarizans (assembly GCF_014858855.1). Lineage (NCBI taxonomy): Eukaryota > Metazoa > Chordata > Amphibia > Anura > Bufonidae > Bufo > Bufo gargarizans. Next base: position 90,539 of record NW_025334133.1, on the reverse strand, counting down.
CATAGGAGCGGTATTATAGTAGTTATATTCTTGTGCATAGTCGCAGTATTAAGTAGTTATGTCCTGTACAGAGGAGGCAGTACTTAAAGGAGTTATATTCCTGTAAATAGGGCAGTATTATAGTAGTTTATAATTCCTGTACATAGGAGCAGTATTTAGTAGTTATATCCTGTACATAGGAGGCAGTATTCTATTAGTTATATTCTTGTAACATAGGAGCAGTATTATAGTAGTTATATTCCTGTACATAGGAGGAGTATTAGTATTTATTCCTGTAATATTAGCAGTATTATAGGAGTTATATTCCTGCACATAGGAGGGAGTATTATGTAGTTCTATTCCTGTACATAGGAGCAGTATTATAGTAGTTATATCCTGTACATAGGAGGCGTATTATAGTAGTTATATTCCTGTACATAGGAGGCAGTATTATAGTAGTTATATTCCTGTACATAGGGGGCAGTATTATAGTAGTTATATTCCTGTACATAGGAGCAGTATTATAGTAGTTATATTCCTGTACATAGGAGCAGTATTATAGTAGTTATATTCTTGTACTTAGGAGCAGTATTATAGTAGTTATATTCCTGTACATAGGAGGCAGTATTATAGCAGTTATATTCTTGTACATAGGAGCAGTATTATCGTAGTTATATTCTTGTACATAGGAGCAGTATTATAGTAGTTACTATCATGTACATAGGAGCAGTATTATAGCAGTTATATTCTTGTACATAGGAGCAGTATTATAGCAGTTATATTCTTGTACATAGGAGCAGTATTATAGTAGTTATATTCTTGTACATAGGAGGCAGTATTATAGCAGTTATATTCCTGTACATAGGAGGCAGTATTATAGTAGTTATATTCTTGTACATAGGAGCAGTATTATAGTAGTTATATTCTTGTACATAGGAGCAGTATTATAGTAGCTATATTCCTGTACATAGGGGCAGTATTATAGTAGTTATGATCTTGTACATAGGAGCAGTATTATAGTAGTTATATTCCTGTACATAGGAGCAGTATTATAGTAGTTATATTCTTGTACATAGGAGGCAGTATTATAGCAGTTATATTCCTGTACATAGGAGGCAGTATTATAGTAGTAATATTCTTGTACATAGGAGCAGTATTATTGTAGTTATATTCTTGTACATAGGAGGCAGTATTATAGTAGTTATATTCTTGTACATAGGAGGCAGTATTATAGTAGTTATATTCTTGTACATAGGAGCAGTATTATAGTAGTTATATTCTTGTACATAGGAGGCAGTATTATAGTAGTTATATTCCTGTACATAGAAGGCAGTATTACAGTAGTTATATTCTTTGACAATTTTCTTTTTATTGAAAATCGCATCAAAAAAGCATACCACAACGGTTTACAATGCTTAAGATAATGAAATATAGCATATACATTACAAAAAGTATATCACGGCATGCCAACAGCTTGAAGACATATATCCAAATACAAATTTTGCAGACAGATGTCAAAACATAAATACCTTTTGATATACTCGTGGGTGGAATAGGCATATTCCGCTGCTTGGTCACTATCCGCTAGTTACAGATGCGTAACTCAATATGTATAGAGTATTGCAGTATGACAGGCAATTATATGGACAAAGAGTCAAGGAAAGAGGGGGGGGGGGAAGTATAAGGAGTTAAGGTCAGGAACGAGGAGAGGAGGAAGTAGGGGACGAGGGAGAGGAAAAAGTATAGGGTGGGGAAACAAATACCATCACCTATCCATGACACAAAATCATATAAAGCATGTCAAGTATAGAAGAGCGCACCAAATGTACCAGTGAGCGCAGGTAAATTTGTGATAGCTACATACAGATAATCCTTGTAACTAATGACCAGTTTGCACCTAGCCGGTCTGAACATTGACCTACTCCACTGCATTGCTAGTGGTCCCTTGTGTTGAGTGCTTGTCTACTTGATCCCCCTGAACATGAACCAAGGTGTCCAGAGCTTCATGTATTTATTGTGATTCATTTGCTTCGGGGTCTGATATCACTGAGTAAGGACCTTATATGTGTGTTCCTGTATCCTAGTGCACCTAGAAAAACCATGAGAATGTGCATGTATGCGCATAATATCGGTCTCATTCAGCTCTACGTCCAGTTCAGCGGCCCAGTGCCTCAAGTATTGCGGCGTTCCAGCGGAGCGGGGACTAACCAAGGCCAAGTAGCACAGAGAGATGAGTTTGCGAGGAAATTACATGACTGAATAAGGGCATGAAGCGGGTGATCACTGACGAGGCCACCTGAAGTCATGCTTAGGAATTCCTCCGTCCTAAATTTGCGCACTTTAAGCCATATCGGGGCAATTTGTTTTGCGTTTGGGCGTGTGGCAAAAGGGAGTAGGTCCGCTGGCATGGAGGGGGAGGGGTTGTTCAGAAGATTAAGAGTTTAATTCAGTTGCTGTATTACTGAGGCCGTTCCCCCAAGTAAAACTTGCGACCTTTGATTTGAAGTGTTGAGGCCCCAAAGACCCGCTTTCTGAACTGATGAAAATTGAGCGAGTTCTAATTCACTACCCCAGGAATGGTATTTAGGGGCGTGTAGTTGTATCCAACTTTTCAGATGTATCGCCTGGTAATAAAGGTGCGCATCTGGCAACCCAAACCCCCCCCGTGTTCCTCCTCTGTATCAGCCTAGCAGCTTTCCCACCCCACAAGAATGTCCTGAAAAGTCTCCTGACCTGATAGAAGAAGGACATAGGGAGAAAAATGGGCAACATCTGAAGTACATAAAGGAGTCTGGGCATGATGAAGGCCTTTAGAAGATTCCTCCTGCCCATCCAGGAGACATAAGGGATTTTAAGAGAGTGAAGTTGGTTTTGCACATCTTTTAATAAGGGGCTATAGTTCAGAGGGAATATTTGGTCCAGGCGAGCAGGTAGCTTAATCCCCAAATAGGAAAGATGCGAACTCTGCCAAATGAACGGAGTCGTACCCTTCAGTAAGGAGATCATTTTATTTGGCGCTGAAACATTCATAGCCTCCGATTTTGTGTAGTTGGCTTTAAAATTAGAAATCCTCCCATATTGCTTAAAAAGGGATAGAAGATGCGGAAAGGCCTCGACAGGGTTGGTGAGCATTACTAGAAGATCATCCGCAGTGGCGACTCTAGGAACAATATATAGGGGTGGGGCACAAAGATACCACAGTCAAAAATGGGGGGGCAAAAACAAAATAAGTATATATAAATAAGGTTACTAAATACGAGAGAATTGCGGTCTGCAGGGATACATTTATAATAAAGCAATTTACTTACAAAATAAGCTGTTCAGTCGTCTGCTGTGCCGTCCTCTGCTGTGCCGTCCTCTGCTGTGCCGTCCTCTGCTGTGCCGTCCTCTGCTGTGCCGTCCCCTGCTGTGCCGTCCTCTGCTGTGCCGTCCTCTGCTGTGCCGTCCTCTGCTGTGCCGTCCTCTGCTGTGCCGTCCCCTGCTGTGCCGTCCCCTGCTGTGCCGTCCTCTGCTGTGCCGTCCTCAGCTGTGCCGTCCCCTGCTGTGCCGTCCTCTGCTGTGCCGTCCTCTGCTGTGCCGTCCTCTGCTGTGCCGTCCTCTGCTGTGCCGTCCTCAGCTGTGCCATCCTCTGCTGTGCCGTCCCCTGCTGTGCCGTCCTCTGCTGTGCCGTCCTCTGCTGTGCCGTCCCCTGCTGTGCCGTCCCCTGCTGTGCCGTCCTCTGCTGTGCCGTCCTCAGCTGTGCCGTCCCCTGCTGTGCCGTCCTCAGCTGTGCCGTCCTCTGCTGTGCCGTCCCCTGCTGTGCCGTCCCCTGCTGTGCCGTCCTCTGCTGTGCCGTCCTCTGCTGTGCCGTCCTCTGCTGTGCCGTCCTCTGCTGTGCCGTCCTCTGCTGTGCCGTCCCCTGCTGTGCCGTCCTCTGCTGTGCCGTCCTCTGCTGTGCCGTCCTCTGCTGTGCCGTCCTCTGCTGTGCCGTCCCCTGCTGTGCCGTCCCCTGCTGTGCCGTCCTCTGCTGTGCCGTCCTCAGCTGTGCCGTCCCCTGCTGTGCCGTCCCCTGCTGTGCCGTCCTCTGCTGTGCCGTCCTCTGCTGTGCCGTCCTCTGCTGTGCCGTACTCTGCTGTGCCGTCCTCTGCTGTGCCGTCCTCTGCTGTGCCGTCCCCTGCTGTGCCGTCCTCTGCTGTGCCGTCCTCTGCTGTGCCGTCCTCTGCTGTGCCGTCCCCTGCTGTGCCGTCCCCTGCTGTGCCGTCCTCCGCTGTGCCTCACACACTGTTATGGGGGCATCTGTGGAAGACACACTGTTATGGGGGCATCTGTGGAAGACACACTGTTATGGGGGCATCTGTGGAAGACACACTGTTATGGGGGCATCTGTGGATGACACATTATGTCTCTCTTTAGCCCTCATTATGCCTCTCATATCAGCCCCCATATCAGCCCTTATGCATCATTAGCCCCCATTATGCCTCTTATTAGCCCCATTATGCCTCATTAGCCCCCATTATGCCTCATTAGCCCCTATTATAACCCATTATGCCTCATTAGCCCACATTATGCCTCTTATTAGCCCCCATTATGCCTAATTAGCCCCATTATGCCTCCAATTAGCCCCATATGCCTCCTATTAGCCCCTATATCCCCCATATGCCTCCTATTAGCCCCCATAGCCCCCATATGCCTCCAATTAGCCCCCATATGCCTCCAATTAGCCCTAATATGCCTCCAATTAGCCCCATATGCCTCCTATTAGCCCCCATATGCCTCCAATTAGCCCCATATGCCTCCAATTAGCTTTCATATGCCTCCAATTAGCCCCTATATGCCTCTAATTAGCCCTAATATGCCTCCAATTAGCCCCATATGCCTCCTATTAGCCCCCATATGCCTCCAATTAGCCCCATATGCCTCCAATTAGCCCCATATGCCTCCAATTAGCCCTCATATGCCTCCAATTAGCCCCCATATGCCTCCAAGTAGCCCGATATGCCTCCTATTAGCCCCCATAGCCCCCATATGCCTCCAATTAGCCCTCATATGCCTCCAATTAGCCCCATATGCCTCCAAGTAGCCCCATATGCCTCCTATTAGCCCCCATAGCCCCATATGCCTTCAATTAGCCCTCATATGCCTCCAATTAGCCCCATATGCCTCCTATTAGCCCACATATGCCTCCAATTAGCCCCATATGCCTCCAATTAGCCCCCATATGCCTCCTATTAGCCCCCATATGCCTCCAATAAGCCCCCATATGCCTCCAATTATCCCCCATAGCCTCCATATGCCTCCAATTAGCCCCATATGCCTCCAATTAGCCCCATATGCCTTCAATTAGCCCCCATATGCCTCCAATTTGCCCCCATATGCCTCCAATTACCCCCTCTATGCCTCCAATTAGCCCCCATAGCCCCTATATGCCTCCAGTTAGCCCCATATGCCTCCAATTAGCCCCATATGCCTCCTATTAGCCCCCATATGCCTCCAATTAGCCCCCATATGCCTCCAATTAGCCCCATATGCCTCCAATTAGCCCCCATATGCCTCCAATTAGCCCCATATGCCTCCAATTAGCCCCCATATGCCTCCAATTAGCCCCATATGCCTCCAATTAGCCCCCATAATGCACCCAGCAGCCACATTTTTTATAAAATAAAATAAACACTTACCTCTCCTGCTCCTGGACGGACGCTGCCTGCAATTTTCTCCCTCCTCAGTTGACTGTGCTCTAAACTGGCGCGCACAGCCGACAGCCGAGGACCAGGAAGTGGCGAGTACAGAGCGTTCACCACTTCCTGGTCCTTCGGTACATAATGGAAGCGCTCATTAGTATTCACCTGGAGGAATCAGGGGGCACCCGGGGGGCAAAGAACAACATAGGGGGGGCCCTCGCCCCCCTCTAGCGACGCCACTAATCATCCGTATAAGCGGCAGTTATGAATTCAGGGGAGCTGTCATGGACTTTGATACCTCGTATGCCAGGATGTTCCCGTATGGCTTGTAATAACGTCTCCATAACCATGACGTACAATGAAGGTGACAAAGGGCAGCCCTGACGGGTCCCATTCATAATCGGGAATGGCTGAGATAGCGTTCCGTTTACACTTATACGAGCACTAGGTTCATGGTAAAGGGACATAATGGCGGTTTGGAATTGTTCTGGAATGCCAAATTTATGTAGGGTTTTCCTCATATAGCTCCAGCTCACCCTGTCAAAGGCCTTTTCCGCATCCACACCCAAGAGCACCAGCGGGACTCCCGTTCTCTTGGCTAGCTGCGTCCCTGAGACCACTCTACAAGAATTTTGACTGCCCTCTCGCCCAGGAACAAACCCTGACTGATCAGGATGGACCAATCTGGGCAGCAGTGGTGCAAGGCGGGAGGCCAAAACTTTGGCCCACATTTTAATATCCACATTAAGGAGTGAAATCGGTCTATAACTGCCGCATTGGTTGGGATCCTTCCCTGCCTTCGGGAGAATTGTGACCGTCGCCTCTAAGGATTGTCTATGGAGGGTAGAGCCATTTAACAGGGAGTTACACCAGGTGGTCATATGTGGGATTAGAATAGTTGAAAGCTTTTTATAATACCCAACCGAGAAGCCCTCAGGCCCAGGACTTTTCCCCATTGGCATAGAGCCTAATATGCCTGCTAATTCCTTGGTGACTGGGGCAAGAAGCTGTTCCCTATCTTCGGCCCTAAGCGTAGGTAATGTAAGGTTGGACAGCCGCTAACGCTATATCAGTTTCCGTGTCGTTGTCTGAGAATCTAAGACCATAGAGCTGACTATAAAATTGTTGGAATTCTTTTGCAATGTCCGAGGTTTTATGCGTCAGTCGACCGTTACTATCCATAATTCCGTGTATATAGGAGGCGTCTTTCTTCTGCTTAAGGAGCGAGGCCATAAGCCTTGTACCTTTATCGCCATGGTCATAAAAACGGAATTGGGCATACTGGTAGGATTTAGCCTGGTGGTAGTTAAGGTGATCTTTTAGTTTTATTCTCGCAAGTTTAAGATCCGATTGGACTGCTATAGATTTAGATTTCCTGTGTAGCGATTCCAGGGCAGAAATCTTCTCCAGTAAAGAATGGAAGGTTTTTAGTCTTTCCTTTTTCTTCTGACTACCCAGTGCAATCAATTCACCCCCGAGGACTGCCTTGTGCGTCTCCCACACAGTGGCAATAGGAACGTCATCCGTGGTGTTCTCCGTAAAAAACTGCTGCAGCTTGACCTCTATGTTCCTCGCCTCATCTACGTCATCCAACAGAGTCTCATTTAGTCTCCACTGTCTAGAACGCTGAGGCAGGTCAGAGAACACCACGGATGTCGTGACTGGAGCGTGGTCAGAAACTGTCATGGGGTCAATGGTGGCGTTACTCACCAGTTCTGCATGACAACTGGAGATAAAAACATAATCCAGTCTATTATAGACCCTATGTGGGGCTGAAAAAAATGTATAATCCAAATCTGTAGGATGGCTCAATCGCCATGTGTCTATCAAACGAGCCCCCGCTATGTGCTTGTTTATTCTACTTAGAGCTATATGGGTCAATTGGGAGGACTGATGGGATGCATCCACAAGGGGGTTTAGGGCAACGTTAAGGTCTCCCCCTACCAGCCATACGCCTTCTGCGAATGATGTCAGTTTAGTTAGAGCTGCTTTCAGCCATGGACCCTGCCCCTATTAGGACTATACAGACTCGCCAATGTCACCATTGACCCTCCGGGTCAGCTAGAGATGAAATAAGGGAGAAGGGAATCCTCCTGGCTATAGCGATTCCCGCACCCCTGGAAGCCTTAGCATGAGCGCTGACAAACCAATGCCGAAAATAGGACCGAGAGAGTTTAGGAACATGGCCTAACTTAAAATGCAATTCCTGAAAGAAACAAACGTCTGTGCGTCGCTTCTTCAGGAGACGGATCACCTGCGAGCGTTTCTGGGGAGCGTTAAAGCCCCGCACATTAAAGGAAGTGCAATTCACTGTAGCCATTGGTACATCATTATGCGCATATACAAGTGTGCATTAGTATACGTGAGCATGGACAGGTAAACAGGGGTAACACAACAGGGTAAATAACCCAGAAAAATCTGGCATTTTTCAATGACAAATGAGCCCCTCTGATAATCCGTCACAAACAGAGACAGATTTGTAGTAGGCCACACGAGAGTGACTCAAATGAAGTGAAAAAGCACCAGATTAGAGCATAGGAACCACCGGTGACTAGGTGAGAGTAAACCGACATCTGTAGTGTCAGTCGATACTGCTCCTGAAGCCACAAATTACATGATTTTCCTAGTCTATGACGTAAAGTCATGATTTTATTAAAGACACGGAGGCGAGTATTGCATCAACTCTCTTTACTGTCCACCATAGCAGCAAAGAATGAACAGTACAATCATGAAGAAAAAACCATAGCAACCAGCTCCACCCCCCATTCCAGTATATAAGGGCTCAACCCCCTGGAATCCTCCTCTTTCTTTGCGCGACTGCAACACCACGAATCTCACAGACACAGGAACTCCAACACGGCTTCGGACCGAGGATACGACTCCAGAACGACCTCCTCAACGGGAAAAAAGGTCACGAACTAGTGACGGCAACCAACTTGAACAGGAACAAGGATGAACACCTTCCAGCGTACGCTCGTCTCAACCTGAGGGCAGAAACAAATGGAAATAAAAGCAACTAGATGCTAGAAAAAACGCAGTCAATAGACATAGTCACTACCCATATTACACATGTAATACACCATATTATGCAAACAATAGCAATCCAGATACCCCATGAAAAACCAGGGAGGGAAAGGGGGGGCAATACTCGCCTCCGTGTCTTTAATAAAATCATGACTTTACGTCATAGAATAGGAAAATCATGTAATTTTATAACAAGACACGGAGGCTCCTATTGTAAGTTTAAAGTTGAGAAAATACAGTCTCAAAAACGTGTGGCTGAGGGCGGAAATAAAACTCCCGAAACGTGGAGACTCTAGACCAGTCTGCTAGTCTTATGACATCCTCAAGGCGGGCGCCTGCAACCGCCATAGAAGTAGCCGACGCACCGCGCACCGAATGTGCCGTAAAAATACTCGTGTCAACCCCCGCCAGACCGAGGATCCACTTCACCCAGCGCGAGAGGGTAACACTGGTGACCGGGGAATGAGGCCTGCGAAACGACACAAACAAATGGGGAAACTCAGGAGAACGTAACGCAGAAGTGCGAGACTCATACTCCTGCAAGCAGGCCACTGGACAAAGCTGAGGCGAGTGCGGAAAGTAAGGATATCTCACCGAACGAATATGAGTCTTAGTCCGCCTGGAAATATTGAAGTTCACGCCCTCTGGGGTAAACGAACGAGCGTCCACATCCAAAGCTCGCACGTCCGAAACTCTCTTACATGAGATCAAACAGAACAATGTGGCCAGTTTAGCGGATAGCTGGCGGAGGGACAACTGAGAACTGGAAGACCAGTCGGAAAGGAAATTCAACACCACACCCACATCCCAGGTGGCCGAAAATCTCGGCCTGGGGGGACGGGAAAGTCGAGACCCCCGTAACAAACGACACACGAGGGGGTGCTGACCCGCAGGACAACCCTCAAAACCCTCGTGTTGAGAAGATATAGCCGACCTGTACAGGTTGATAGTACGATAGGCCTTACCGGCATCGTAGAGCGAAGATAAAAAGGATAAAATTGAGCTCACAGGCGCTCGAACGGGATCCACATCGCGTGCGCCGCACCAATGTGCCCAAGAGTCCCAAGCGGCTCTATAAGCACGTCGAGTTCCCGGGGCCCACGCGCTCTCCAATAGGAAGACAGTCGTCTCTGAAACCTCTGACATCTCACTGGAGACCCCGAGACCCTGCATGCGAGAAGCCGGAGGGTACCCAACTGCAAGAGAGGATGAGGGTCCCCCTGCTGGGTCCAGAAGCAGAGACGGAACCTCTGGGAGGAGAAGAGGGAAATCGATCAACAGGTCCAACAGTTGGGGAAACCACGACTGAGACCTCCACAGGGGGAGTACCAGAATCACCTCCGCCGACTGACGCCGTATTTGAAGCAGCACACGTGGAATGAGGGCAAATGGAGTGAAAGCATACATTAGAGCCCCCTCCCACGACTGCAGAAACGCGTCCACTGCCTCTGCAAGAGGATCCGGTCGCCAACTGAAGAATCTGGGAACCTGAGCGTTCAGCCTGGAGGCAAACAGATCTACAGATGGAAGACCCCAACGAGATGACAAAACCTGGAACACCGTGCCACCAGTCCGCCACCACATTGTGGAGACCCGGAAGGTGCTCCGCCACCACCATAATGCCTCTGGAGAGGCAAAATTCCCAGAAATCCTTCGCCAGGTAGGTTAAAGCCGAGGAGCGTGTCCCGCCCATCCCGTTGACATATCGAACCGCGGAGACATTGTCCATCCGCAGTCTGATACAAGTAGTAACAACCCCGTTGGCGAAACTGCGAATCGCTAGCGAACCCGCTAACAACTCCAGGCCATTGATATGGAGGCGGGTCTCCTCTGGAGACCAAGGACCCCCTGTGGACACTCCATTGCAGTGCGCCCCCCAACCGTGTAGGCTGGCGTCCGATTCTATGACCAGATCGGGCTGAGGCCCAAAGATCGCCTTGCCGTTCCAGACCGAGAGGTTCTGGATCCACCATCGCAACTCGTCCTTCGTTTCCCTGTCCAAGGCAATGGTGTCGGCATAGGAGGCACCCGCCTGAAGGTGGGCGATCTTGAGCCGTTGAAGGGCTCGATAATGCAAGGGGGCAGGGAACACCGCCTGGATGGAGGAAGCTAGAAGGCCAATCAACCGAGCCAGATGGCGAAGGGACAAAAATGGGCGGAGCAAGGCATGGCGAAGCTCCTTGCGGATGCTGTGCACTTTGGTGAGGGGAAGACTGAGCGTCAGGGCCACCGAATCTACTCTGAACCCCAGGAACTCCATTGAAGTGGAGGGGCTCAGGCAAGACTTCTCCTGATTGACGATGAATCCTAGATCTGAAAGAAGGGTGACAGCCATGGAGAGGTGCCTGCGAAGCATACAGGGAGTGCAGAATTATTAGGCAAGTTGTATTTTTGAGGATTAATTTTATTATTGAACAACAACCATGTTCTCAATGAACCCAAAAAACTCATTAATATCAAAGCTGAATATTTTTGGAAGTAGTTTTTAGTTTGTTTTTAGTTTTAGCTATTTTAGGGGGATATCTGTGTGTGCAGGTGACTATTACTGTGCATAATTATTAGGCAACTTAACAAAAAACAACTATATACCCATTTCAATTATTTATTTTTACCAGTAAAACCAATATAACATCTCAACATTCACAAATATACATTTCTGACATTCAAAAACAAAACAAAAACAAATCAGTGACCAATATAGCCACCTTTCTTTGCAAGGACACTCAAAAGTCTGCCATCCATGGATTCTGTCAGTGTTTTGATCTGTTCACCATCAACATTGCGTGCAGCAGCAACCACAGCCTCCCAGACACTGTTCAGAGAGGTGTACTGTTTTCCCTCCTTGTAAATCTCACATTTGATGATGGACCACAGGTTCTCAATGGGGTTCAGATCAGGTGAACAAGGAGGCCATGTCATTAGATTTTCTTCTTTTATACCCTTTCTTGCCAGCCACGTTGTGGAGTACTTGGACGCGTGTGATGGAGCATTGTCCTGCATGAAAATCATGTTTTTCTTACCTTGCAGACTTCTTCCTGTACCACTGCTTGAAGAAGGTGTCTTCCAGAAACTGGCAGTAGGACTGGGAGTTGAGCTTGACTCCATCCTCAACCCAAAAAGGCCCCACAAGCTCATCTTTGATGATACCAGCCCAAACCAGTACTCCACCTCCACCTTGCTGGCGTCTGAGTCGGACTGGAGCTCTCTGCCCTTTACCAATCCAGCCATCTGGCCCATCAAGACTCACTCTCATTTCATCAGTCCATAAAACCTTAGAAAAATCAGTCTTGAGATATTTCTTGGCCCAGTCTTGACGTTTCAGCTTGTGTGTCTTGTTCAGTGGTGGTCGTCTTTCAGCCTTTCTTACCTTGGCCATGTCTCTGAGTATTGCACACCTTGTGCTTTTGGGCACTCCAGTGATGTTGCAGCTCTGAAATATGGCCAAACTGGTGGCAAGTGGCATCTTGGCAGCTGCACGCTTGACTTTTCTCAGTTCATGGGCAGTTATTTTGCGCCTTGGTTTTTCCACACGCTTCTTGCGACCCTGTTGACTATTTTGAATGAAACGCTTGATTGTTCGATGATCACGCTTCAGAAGCTTTGCAATTTTAAGAGTGCTGCATCCCTCTGCAAGATATCTCACTATTTTTGACTTTTCTGAGCCTGTCAAGTCCTTCTTTTGACCCATTTTGCCAAAGGAAAGGAAGTTGCCTAATAATTATGCACACCTGATATAGGGTGTTGATGTCATTAGACCACACCCCTTCTCATTACAGAGATGCACATCACCTAATATGCTTAATTGGTAGTAGGCTTTCCAGCCTATACAGCTTGGAGTAAGACAACATGCATAAAGAGGATGATGTGGTCAAAATACTCATTTGCCTAATAATTCTGCACGTAGTGTAGAGCGACATTGGGCCATAATGAGAATGTCGTCCAAATAGACAATCATGCGGACTCCTCTGCTGCGGAGCCAGGCCACCACCGGCTTCATCACCTTGGTGAAACACCACGGGGCGGAGGATAGGCCGAAAGGCAGGCAAGTAAACCTCCACATCTCCTCTCCCCACTTGAATCGGAGCAGGTTCCTGGAAACCGGAGATACCGGGACAGTCAGGTATGCGTCTTTGAGGTCTAATTTGACCATAAAATCGCCGGGCAACAGCATGTCCCGTAGTAGATGGATGCCCTCCTTCTTGAAGTGCCGATATCTTACGATGGTGTTTAGTGTTCTCAAATTGATGACGGGGCGCATCTGACCCCCTTTCTTCTGCACCAGGAAGACGTTGCTGACAACACCCTCGGAGCGTGCAGATGTGCCCTCTATTGCCCCCTTGTGAGACAACTCTGTCAGCTCCACATGGAGCTAATGTAAAGACGGCCTGGAGAGACGAATCGGGGGGGGGGAGGAGGAAGGTGTGACGGAACGTCCGTTAGCTCTATCACAAAACCCCTGACGGTGTCCAGAACCCAAGGGTCTGAGGTGATCTTTAACCAGGCTTGGAAAAAGAAACGGAGTCTGCCCCCCACAAAACTTGTCAAAGAAGGTAACAGAGGTAGAAGACAGGGACTTACCCACTGGCCTCCTTGAGCTTGGAGCTCCACGGAATCCTCTAGATCATCCCGGAAAACCTCTTGAGGGAAAGAACGACGGATGGTAACGCTGATCTTGCAGGGAGGACCGGTTAGTATAGGAGCCTCTTCCCGAACCACGGGAATTTTGGAAGTGGGATCGGCCGGACAGACGGCCCCTAGAACTGAAAAACGATGGGTTAAAACCTTCCTCATGGAGGTCTGGGCTTTGTCAAGCGCTGTAAAAGCGCCGACATACTTGCCTAATTCTTTGATAAAGGGTTCACCAAACAATAAACCCTGGGCGTCTTTGCCCGCTTCAGAAAGGGCCAGATTAGAGAGCTTGGGTTCTATTTTCATTAATATGGCCTTGCGTCTCTCTATGGCCAGGGAAGTGTTAACATTTCTCGTCAGACAAATTGCCCTCTGGATCCAGCCTCCTAGCTCCACAGGGTCTACCTGCTTGCCTTCGGCCTTGGCGGATTCCGCCATATCAAAGATCTTTGTAAGCGGACCAGTAAGATCCAGGAGTTTATCTTGGACGGCCCTAAGGGCAGAATCCAATCCCTTTTTTGGGTTAAACCCCGTTTTAGCGAGAAATTGGACCATTTTGGGATCCACTGAGGGCGTCTCGCACACTTTGTGCGGTATCAATGGTCGTGGACATTCCGCCCGCAGCTTATTACGAGACTCCTTGGTTAAAGGAGCGCGTATTTTGGACTCCAAATACTGTGCCACATGAGTAGCCGGGAGCCACTCAGCAGAATGGGGGTGATGGAGCTCCTCTGGGTTAAAGAGTGGTTCACCTAAGGTGTCCATAAGGAGGTCCCCTTGAACAGTCTGCTCCACTAAAGGAGTAGCCGCGGCTGAGAGTACGCCTGAAGGGGACGGAACTACCCTCACATCAGCCAATTCTCCATGTGAGTCATATGCTGACTCGTCAAATGCCTCCTCAAGGGATTCCCTCTCGGAATCAGACTCTGGCTCAGGCAGGGTCCTGGCCGACTTCCACGTACGAGAATGTTCTGCCTGGCGTGGACAGGCTCTTTTCCGCGGGACAACCGCGTTACCTTGGGATGGAGTTAAACCATCAGTCTGAGGTGTTCTGGAGGCTGAGGGTGTTTCCATAGTAGGGGCTGATATGCTAGCCTGTGCACTGTTGGCCTGAGATATAGATTGTGATATGGCTGATGACATGGATCCCATCGCTGCGGCAATCGCATCGGATATAGATTGATGCAGGGACGCATTCTGTAATACAGGATGAGTAACATCCATACTCCTGTCTAAATTTGGGGGCACCTGGGGGGTGGGGGGTTATCCCGGGCCGAATTAGACATGATAGAAAGGGACTGTGGCCGGAGTAAGTCACCCCAGACCTCAGTAAGAGTAGCAGAAGGTAGATAAAAACCTGCAAAGAAAAAGAGAAAGAAACTGGTCTAAGAACAGGTACCAAGGGGAGAATAAGTGTAGCCAAGAGAAGGAAGAAACTCACCAGCTACAGCGCAGCCGAGCGGCAAGATGTGATGAGCAGAGGAGACGGCGTCCAAACCACGAGGTGTCCGGTGAGGTACAATAATGCGCGCCGCGAATCTCGTGAGATTGCGCCGAGTCGGGGGGAAGGCGCAGCCGCAATAACGCGGTCAATGGGCGGAACAAAGATGGCGCCCGAAATCTCGCTATCGCGAGACTTCGGGCTCAGCAAGAAAGGAGCGCGAAATAAGGCCGAACGGCTAAGCGCAAGAACGGGGCAGCAGAGGTGAGAGAGGAGGGAGGGAGGCGCACAGGGTATACGCAACGAGCGCAAGAGCGCCGGGGAGTAACACCGACGAGCGGTTAGGAGGGACCGAACCTAAGGAGAAAAAATTAACCCCAGAAGGGGATACAACCCCAAGCGGTCGCCAAGTAATAACAGGGACAAACGGAGGTCAGATACCAATAAGGAGACTGAACCCTAGAGTAACAGAAAAAACACAGAATAATAGAATAAACCCCAACTGTATATATATAACAATCAACAGCTGAGGAAGCAAGGTACTTATCTGCTATGGTAGCAGCAAAGAAAGAGGAGGATTCCAGGGGGTTGAGCCCTTATATACTGGAATGGGGGGTGGAGCTGGTTGCTATGGTTTTTTCTTCATGATTGTACTGTTCATTCTTTGCTGCTATGGTGGACAGTAAAGAGAGTTGATGCAATAGGAGCCTCCGTGTCTTGTTATAAAATCTGGGTTCCTTGCCCCTATAAAGTGTGCCCAAAATTACATAAGCAAGCCTACCAACTCTCCTAATCACTGGCACGAGCCCATATATGCCTATATTAACATAGTAGAACCTGAGTGAACTGAACGCGACCCTTTAGCATGAACAAGAAATCATATATCACTTAAATGATCGCTATGGCAGTCGCCTGATAAACCTCCAAACGAGTGCTAACGAGCGCCGGTCTCATAAAGGGCGCTGCAGTCCTGCAAAACAGAGGCGCTCCCTAAACAAATCGAACCGTAACTTAGGAGGCCATTTTAGTAGTAAGCAGCATACGACCTGTAGCGACAGTTCAGGTGACTCTCTGCTTGGACCCCGAACCCTTTCTTGGAGGCACTCTGGACCATCTGGAGCATCATCTGCCGAGGGCAGCCATGATGGTATATCTTGTGGCGTAGTATTAAGCAGCTCCCACGCCGCCGGCAGGTCACTGGGGATCTGTATGGTGCACCTTCTGCCATCTTTGGAAAACGTGAGACCAAAAGGGAAAAGCCAGTTGAACGGAATTGTGTTCAGCCGTAGGGTTTCTGTGACCGGGCGCAGGGCTCTTCTCTTGCTTAAGGTAGAAGGCGCGAGGTCTTGGAATAGCAGAATCTTGGCCCCATCATGCTGTAAGTCCCCTTTCTCCCTGGCCGCCTTGAATATCGCAGCGGTATCTGTGTAGCGCAAAAGTCCACAGACCACATCACGAGGGGGATCGCCCTCTTTGGGTTTAGTGCGTAAGGAGTGGTGAATGCGCTAAATTGTAACCGCCGAAGCGCCGTCAGGGCCCAGCAAGGATGCGAAAATGGTGGATGCTGCGGCAGGCAGCTCTTCATGGGACACCGTCTCCGGCAGGCCTCTGAAGCGCACATTCTTTCGCCTGCTCCTATTCTCCTGGTCTTCGATCAGGGCATAGGCGTGATCCAGGGAGGACAGGTATGCAGAGCAGTTGTCACCCAGTGTGCGGGCATGTTCTAAAATGGCTCCCTGTGTCTGTTCGAGCCGCTCGACTCTATGGCCAATATGCTTAATGTCCCCTTTGATTTCATTTAGCTCCTGCATCACCGGTAACAATGCCGATGAGAGCGCCTGTTGTAGGAACTTCTTAGAACTAGGCTCCGGAGCCTCAGCCTGCGAGCTCCTCAGTGTACGGGCTGTCAGCTCTCTCGGCGTCTTCAATGCCTTCATCCGGGTCTGTCGGCGCCATCTTAGGTCGCTCTGATGCCGGAGCTGTAGTCCTCTTATTGAAGTACTTCTCCATATCGGAGGGCCCCCGATCTTGCTTGAGGGGTTCAGTTCTGTCTTTGGGCAAATATCTGCCAACTTTTCCCATATTTGAGCGATTAGGTTGCGGGATAAACCACTTTATAGGCGGTGGAGAGGAGAGCTCTCTTCACATGCGGCCGGTCAGGACGCCGGTCAAGCTCCGCCCCCCCATAGTAGTTATATTCTTGTACACAGGAGCAGTATTATAGTAGTTATATTCCTGTACATAGGAGGCGGTATTATAGTAGTTATATTCTTGTACACAGGAGCAGTATTTCTAGTAGTTATATTCCTGTACATAGGAGCAGTATTATAGTAGGTTATATTCCTGTACATAGGAGCAGTATTATAGTAGATATATTCTTGTACATAGGAGCAGTATTATAGTAGATATATTCTTGTACATAGGAGGCAGTATTATAGTAGTTATATTCCTGTACATAGGAGGCGGTATTATAGTAGTTATATTCTTGTACACAGGAGCAGTATTATAGTAGTTATATTCTTGTACATAGGAGCAGTATTATAGTAGTTATATTCTTGTACATAGGAGCAGTATTATAGTAGTTATATTCTTGTACATAGGAGCAGTATTATAGTAGTTATATTCCTGTACATAGGAGCAGTATTATAGTAGTTATATTCTTGTACATAGGAGCAGTATTATAGTAGTTATATTCTTGTACATAGTAGCAGTATTATAGTAGTTATATTCTTGTACATAGGAGCAGTATTATAGTAGTTATATTCTTGTACATAGGAGCAGTATTATAGTAGTTATATTCTTGTACATAGGAGCAGAATTATAGTAGTTATATTCTTGTACATAGGAGCAGTATTATAGCAGTTATATTCTTGTACATAGGAGGCAGTATTATAGTAGTTATATTTCTGTACATAGGAGCAGTATTATAGTGGTTATATTCTTGTACATAGGAGCAGTATTATAGTAGTTATATTCTTGTATATAGGAGCAGTATTATAGTAGTTATATTCTTGTACATAGGAGCAGTATTATAGTAGTTATATTCTTGTACATAGGAGCAGTATTATAGTAGATATATTCTTGTACATAGGAGGCAGTATTATAGTAGTTATATTCTTGTACATAGGAGCAGTATTATAGTAGTTATATTCCTGTACATAGGAGCAGTATTATAGTAGTTATATTCCTGTACATAGGAGCAGTATTATAGTAGTTATATTCTTGTACATAGGAGCAGTATTATAGTAGTTATATTCTTAACCAAAACTCTTTTTATTGAGAGTGCATATGGTCTGGACAAAGAATCATGCATCAATATATAGCCATTTGCAGATGGCAGCAGCATAATGGGTGCCAATATTCTCACAGACCATGTCAGATCTACTAACATAGTGAGTATAAACAATTTAGTAACAACGAATGAAAGAAAAGACACAGACAAGATTGGGGGGTGGGGATTGGGAGGAGGGGTAGAATTGGGTGGGTAGAGGAGGAGAGGGAGTTCTTCCAAATCACTCGGGGTTGCGGTATTTCTCCCATGGTCGCCACAGTTTGAGAAATTTGGAGCGTGTGCGAGTTTCCCAATGAGCTAATTCCTCAAATCTAAACAGTTGATCTGTTTTCTCGGTCCACAGTAACATTGAGGGTGGTGAGTCATTCTTCCAGAGGAGGGGTACCAACAAACGCGCTGCAGTAAGAAGCATGGTCGGGAGGTCAGCTTTGGCAGGAGTAAGGGAATCGTTGGGACACCAGAGGAGTACTAGTTTTGCATCCAGGCGTACCTTAGAGGCGCATATCCGGTTAATTGTGTTCTCTATTTGAGACCAAAAGGGGCGAATTTTACTACAAGACCACCATATGTGTGACAAAGAGCCAACTTCTGTTCCACACCTCCAGCACTGCGATGGAATGTCAGGGTTGAGCCTATGTAGGAATTCTGGCGTTTTGTACCAGCGGGTCAGTAACTTGTAGGAATTCTCCTGAATTTTGATGCATCGGTTGAAGCCATGTGAATGGGCTAAGATAAAGGCCTTCTCCGGCTCAGTCAGTTGGATTGTGAGCTCCTTTTCCCAGGCAGACATAAAGTGCAGTGCTGGAGGAGCAGAAGAGAGCAGCTCCCTGTAGAGTGTCGAGAGGGGCTTTTTCGGTAACTCGGGAACACAAAGCTTCTTTTCTAGCCAAGTAGGTGTATCATCAGTGGGGGAAGGTAGCTTGAGGGCTTTAACATCCCGGCTAAATGCCCCAATAGATAGGAAGGAGAGGGCTTTAACCTTTGGCAGACCCTGAATCTTGTCCCATGCCAAGTCCCCAGACGTGGAAGCTATATCTTGTAAGGTAAGGTCAGAGAGTATGCTCCAGACTCCGGAGGGTCTGAGTATATCGGGGTGGATATAGTTCTGTAGTAGATGTAGGGGGAGGTGGATATTAGGGAATCTGATGTCTCGAGATTTATACAGTTTGGCCCACTCCACCAGCATGCCTTTCCAAATGGGAGAAGCAAATGCGTTATTCGGGGTGCATGTGCGGATTCCCCATAGGATAAGTCCTTCTTTGTAGGTGAGAAGAGCACGTTCCAGTTGTACGCAAAGATTCGGGGGTTGGCGTGAGAGGAGAGAAAAGCACCTGTTCAGGAGCGACGCTGTGTAATAAGTTTGGATGTCGGGCATACCAAAGCCCCCAAATCTCTTTTCTCTTGTCAATATTGAGTACGCTATCCTGGAGGACTTGCCCGCCCACATGAACAAAGAGAACACACGGCGTATTTCCATAAAAAAGGAGCGGGGTAGCCAAATTGGTAGTGTCTGTATTAAATATAGAAGTTTGGGTACAATGAAAGTTTTAAGGAAGTTCTTCCTTCCCATCCAGGAGATGAAGGGGAGTTTAAGGGACTGTAGATGTGTTCTAATATCTTTGAGTAGGGGGCCGTAGTTCAGACTAAATAGGTCATCTTGGTTAGCCGAGATTCGTATCCCTAGAAACGTAATATCACGGGGGGCCCAAGCAAAGGAGGTGGCGCGTTTAAGGTCCTTGACTACATATGATTTGCATGAAACATTCAGGGCCATGGATTTGCTATAATTAATCTTGAAGTTAGATATCCACCCAAACTCTTCGAACAGAGAATGGAGCCGTGGGAAAGAAATCGTGGGGTTGGTGGTCATAATCAATAGATCATCGGCAAATGCTGCGGTGGTATGCATACAAGAGCCCATCTTGATGCCTTCAATTGCGGGGTCCTGTCTAATCTTGCATAGCAGCGTTTCCATTACTATGACAAAAAGAGACGGGGAGAGGGGGCATCCCTGTCTAGTGCCATTGGATATGGCAAAGGCAGGGGAAAGAGTGCCGTTGACTTTGACTCTGGCAGAGGGGGACGAGTATAAAGAGAAAATAGCCGCGATAAACTGAGCCGGGAAGCCAAATTTTGACAGTGCCGCAGACATGTACTGCCAACTGACCCTGTCAAAGGCCTTTTCCGCGTCTGTACTGAGCAAGGCCAGTGGAGTTGAAGTGCTCCGTGCCCAATTCATGAGGTGAAGGAGGCGGACTGTATTTTCGTTCCCCTGTCTGCCAGAGACAAACCCAACCTGCTCCCTATGGATGATATCGGGGAGAATCTGCTGAATTCGCTGAGCCAATATCTTAGCCCACCACTTTACGTCCGTGTTAAGGAGGGAGATTGGGCGATAGCTACCACAATTTAGAGGATCTTTGTTCTCTTTATGAATAATCGTAATGTGGGCCGAAAGCGATTGGGGGGGGAGGTGGCCACCGTTCAGTAGGTGGTTACACATAGAGCGGAAGTGGGGGACTAGGACCTCTTGAAAATTTTTATAGTACGTAATGGAGAAGCCGTCAGGTCCAGGGCTCTTCCCTGAGGGAATAGAGGCCAGTACTTTCCGCGCTTCAGCATCTGTTATTGGGGCTACTAGTTGAGTTGCCTGGGATTGGGTGATATTAGGGAGATGTAGGGAGGAAAGAAATTTTTCCGTGGCGTCCGTGAGGGTATTAAGCGACTGATTCGAGGGGGGTGGAAGATTGTAGAGTTCCGTATAAAAGGTGCTAAAGGCCATCGCAATGTCAGGGGTGGACTTCAGGTGAGTTCCTTTAGCATCTTTGATAGCAGAGATAAAGGAATCAGAATGTTGTTTTTTAACTAGCGCTGCCATAAGTTTGTTCCCCTTATCGCCATGAGCGTACGATTTAAATCTAGAGCGTAGGAGCAGTTTGGCTGATGTAACATTAAGTAAGTTCTTAAGCTTAGTTCTAGCATCCCTAAGTTCAGTGGCACAACTAAGCGCCTGTGATTGTTTGTGCGTAAGTTCGAGCGACTCAATTAGGGACATAAGGGTGGCAATGGCTTGAGAGCGTTGTTTCTTAACGTGGGAGCCGAGGGCGATAAGTTCACCTCGGATCACCGCTTTATGGGTCTCCCATACAATCGGTGGTGAGGGAGGTGTGGGACCTGCGTTATTCCGCTGGAAGAACTCTGTCAGAGAGGAAGCTAGCTTCTGGGAGTTGGCTTGATCTAAGATGAGGGTGTCATTGAGGCGCCAATTCCATTCCCTTTTTGGAAGAGAGGTCAAGGTGAAACGTATAAAAATTGGGGAGTGATCTGACAAAGTAATATTACCTATTTTGGCGTGTAGGAGCAGTTGGGCATGTGTGGAGGATAAGAAGAAGTGATCCAGTCTATGGTATGAGGACTTGGCATGGGAAAAGAAGGTATAATCCCTACCAGAGGGGTTTAGAGTGCGCCATGTGTCAAACACACCTAATTTTTTCAGGGCCAATTTCAAACGCCTCAAACGTATGTGCGTAATAGCCGACTTCCCGGAGGAGGAGTCTAAGCTAGGATCAAGGGCCACATTAAAATCTCCCCCTAAAATTACAATGCCCTCCTTGAAGGAGGATAAGAGCTTGAGGGTCTGAATCAGCCATTGGACCTGTCCCCTATTTGGAGCGTAGACGTTAGCTAGTGTGATCTGAGTGTCAGCAATTACGCCCTTCACAAACAAGTACCGACCATCTGGGTCTGAGGAAGAAGCCGAGACTACGAAGGGTAGTTGCTTGTGAATGGCGATGCTAACACCTCTGCTAGCCGAGCTATGTGTGCTGTGGTACCATTGTGAGAATTTTTTGGGTGGAAGATTAGGTATCTTACCCGACCGGAAATGGGTCTCTTGGAAGAATGCTATGGAGACTTTGTCTTTCTGCAGTAGAGATAGGATTTGCGACCTCTTACATGGCTCATTCAGACCTCTCACGTTGAAAGAAGAAACTATGACTTCAGCCATCTCCGGGTGGTGGTTGGGTACATTGCATGTCATCAGTGGTAGACCAATCAAGCGTGGAAGAAGGAGGGAAAGACACGGTAGGAGAAAGGAAGACACAGACAAAACGAACAAAACATCTGCAAATAAGATAAAGGAAAGTTAAATGCAAAAACCAGCATAAAACACAGAGAAATGAAAGCTCCACAGGGCGCCCGATGGTGAAACGATCCATTTGCATGACGGCGGACAGCCGGGATCTACCGGGCGGGGGGTCTCGTGGAGTCCTTAGGGGCCAGAAGGAGGCCATCAGGGGGTAGGGTCGTAAACCGGGTTAGACGCTGGTTAAACCCCAGCTTCTCGGGGGGAGGGGGGGAAGAGTAATGTGAACCATAAAACGTAGCATAAACAAGGTCCCAAATAGAGCGAAAAGGGAAAGTCTCTTTCGTGCTGTAACAAGGGACTCCATCTGGGTGTCATCAGGGGTCACAGGCTGGGTGACCAGCGAAGGCAGTGCCCTTTTATTGGGCTGTAGAGTTGAATAGTGTCCCATATGTGACATATCATCTCAGCGGTGCGGAGGAAACTCGGAAGTAGCGGGAAGATGGCGTTCCCGGTTAGGTCTGGTAGCTTTACCCGAGGTGACTGTATTCCACTGGTCCGAGCTTGGAGGCGAGGGTATCGGCACTCCCTGATCGGCAGGCATCCAGGACGGTATCTCCAGCGGTGAAATACCCAGGTGAACCCAGGCAGCGTTTAGATCCTGAGGGGAGCGTATAGTAATCTGTCTCCCGTTCTTCATAACGGCCAGGCCGAATGGGTAAAGCCATCTGAACTGGATGGCAGAGGCCTTGAGAGCGTCTAGGAGTGGCCGGAGAATTCGGCGTTTCGCCAGAGTAGTAGGAGCCAGGTCTTGAAAAAACAAGATCGGTGTGCCTTCAAATCTCAAGCTGTCTGCTTCTCTACTTGCTTTCAGCAGAGCCGCAGTGTCCACATAACTTAGAAGGCCACAAACAACATCTCTCGGCGGCTCAGAGCCTTTAGGTTTAGGTCTCAAAGCTCTGTGTATCCTCTCAATTGTGATTTTCGCGGCTCTGTCCGTTCCCAAAAGATTCGCAAAAATTTCGCATGCGATTTTTTCCAGCGCTTCCGATGCGAATGATTCAGGCAGGCCCCGGATGCGAATATTTCGCCTGCGGCTGCGATTTTCTTGATCCTCGATGCGCAGCAAAGCGTCATTAAGGAAGTCTTTTTGCGAATTTAATACTGCGCATATTTCTCCCTCGTGGCGAATAATCGCATCATGCGAATTTTCTAAGTCCGCCACCCGCTGCCCCATGCTGCGCAGGTCTACCTTGATCTCTGCTAGATCTTGTCTCAGGGGAGCCAGAGCGGCGTCCAGGACCTCCCGAAGTGCTGTCTTTGATAGAGCTCCACTCCGTTTTCGGGCTTTGTACTCCGAGATGTCAGAAGCGCTTCCTGCTTCAGAATAGTCTTCTCCCTCAGAATGCTGAGAGGCAGCCGGCGCCATCTTGGGGGTCTCAGCTCCACGGGCCTTGGGCTGCTTTTTCAGGTATTGCTCCATGTCTGGCTGCTTGGAGCGGACCTGGGTGGTCTCTAAAGGGTCCTTGCTGCGGTCTCTCCCCGTTTTGACCATTTGTGCGGGTAAAAAAGTGCTTTTAATGGGGTTAATCACCAGCTAGCCGGAGGAGCTCAGCAACAGGCAGCCATCCAGGAAGGCAGCCAAGCTCCGCCCCCCATAGTAGTTATATTCTTGTACATAGGAGCAGTATTATAGTAGTTATATTCTTGTACATAGGAGGCAGTATTATAGCAGTTATATTCTTGTACATAGGAGGCAGTATTATAGTAGTTATATTTCTGTACATAGGAGCAGTATTATAGTAGTTATATTCTTGTACATAGGAGGCAGTATTATAGTAGTTATATCCTTGTACATAGGAGCAGTATTATAGCAGTTATATTCCTGTACATAGGAGGCAGTATTATAGTAGTTATATTCTTGTACATAGGAGGCAGTATTATAGTAGTTATATTCTTGTACATAGGAGCAGTATTATAGTGGTTATATTCTTGTACATAGGAGCAGTATTATAGTAGTTATATTCTTGTACATAGGAGGCAGTATTATAGTAGTTATATTCTTGTACATAGGAGGCAGTATTATAGTAGTTATATTCTTGTATATAGGAGCAGTATTATAGTAGTTATATTCTTGTACATAGGAGCAGTATTATAGTAGTTATATTCTTGTACATAGGAACAGTATTATAGTAGATATATTCTTGTACATAGGAGCAGTATTATAGTAGTTATATTATTGTACATAGGAGTACTATTATAGTAGTTATATTCTTGCACATAGGTGCAGTATTATAGTAGTTATATTCTTGTACATAGGAGCAGTATTATAGTAGTTATATTCTTGTACATAGGAACAGTATTATAGTAGATATATTCTTGTACATAGGAGCAGTATTATAGTAGTTATATTCTTGTACATAGGAGTACTATTATAGTAGCTATATTCTTGTACATAGGAGCAGTATTATAGTAGTTATATTCTTGTACATAGGAACAGTATTATAGTAGTTATATTCTTGTACATAGGAGACAGTATTATAGTAGTTATATTCTTGTACATAGGACACAGTATTATAGTAGTTATATTCTTGTACATAGGAGACAGTATTATAGTAGTTATATTCTTGTACATAGGACACAGTATTATAGTAGTATATTCTTGTACATAGGAGGCAGTATTATAGTAGTTATATTCTTGTACATATGAGGCAGTATTATAGTAGTTATATTCTTGTACATAGGAGGCAGTATTATAGTAGTTATATTCTTGTACATAGGAGCAGTATTATAGTAGTTATATTCCTGTACATAGGAGCAGTATTATAGTAGTTGTATTCCTGTACATAGGAGGCAGTATTATAGTAGTTATATTCTTGTACATAGGAGCAGTATTATAGTAGTTGTATTCCTGTACATAGGAGGCAGTATTATAGTAGTTATATTCTTGTACACAGGAGCAGTATTATAGTAGTTATATTCTTGTACATAGGAGCAGTATTATAGTAGTTATATTCCTGTACATAGGAGCAGTATTATAGTAGTTATATTCCTGTACATAGGAGCAGTATTATAGTAGTTATATTCTTGTACATAGGAGCAGTATTATAGTAGTTATATTCTTATACATAGGAGGCAGTATTATAGTAGTTATATTCTTGTACACAGGAGCAGTGTTATAGTAGATATATTCTTGTACATAGGAGAGGATAGACGTGTGCCGCTGAGCTCCCTGCAGGGAGGGGACATGGCTTCTGACCCAGGTGGAGGGAAGCTCAGCTGATGATCCTGGGAAAGCCCAGAGCCTGGAGTGTGGCCTACAGCATGGAGATGAGAGTTTGGAAATGGTGGCTGGTAAGTCTTCTGAATGCAGCAATGTTTCTGACTTGAACATAAATGAGACCAGAAAAAAAGTACTTAAACTTAAAATGAAGATCCACAGATTAAGAGCCGCTGATCCCAGGGCAGAACTATGATGAGCTCCGACTCCCAAGTTGGAAATCTGATGAGCCGCTGATCTCTGATTGGCTGTTTCGAGAGAGAAACTAACTTTCAGACGATTATTTCTCCATAGAATAAGATGCTGAGAGGAAAGAACTGCAGGAATGAGGTGACAAAGAATAAGGTGGAACCTGAGGAACAGGGACACAATGTAAAATGTATTGCTGAACCAATTAAACTAGAAAAAAAAGTCTGCGTCATCTTTCTGCACCCTGTTATTATGCAACTTATATTTTTCTCATTTACCTAAATAATGATGTATATAACAGTCAGCATAATTCTTATGTTATCAACTATTAAGAGTACAATTCAAATTTTATTGAACAAACCTCCTAATGATAACAGAATTTTTTTTAAACATAAAAAACTTGCACTGTTCCAAATTATTACGCACAGTAAGTTTCAAAACACTTTATAGGTTGTAAAGAACTGAAAATTGTCATTTGTTCCGTTCGCAGCATATTTTCTGAAATCAAAAGCTATTTCAATCAAACTTTTAACAACATTTTAACTTTTTAAATATTTTAACAGGTCACATTGCATTTTAACACAGGACCCATTATTTGATAGCAGCTTCACAAGTTTTGCATCCATTGAACTTGTGCGTTTTTGGACAGTTTCTGCTTGAATTTAACATAGAAACCTAGAATGTGTCGGCAGATGAGACCCATGTGGCCCATCTCGTCTGCCCAATACACTGAATACTATGGATAGCCCCGGCCCTATCTTATATGAAGGATGGCCTTATGCCTATCCCATGCATGCTTAACCTCCTCCACTGTATTTGCAGCTACCGCTTCTGCAGGAAGGCTATTCCATGCATCCACTACTCTCTCAGTAAAGTAATACTTCCTGATATTACTGTTAAACCTTTGCCCCTCTAATGTAACACTATGTCCTCTTGTAGCATTTTTTTTCCTTTTAAATAAAAATTTGTAAGATGTCAGACTAGCCTCCCAGAGCTGCTGTTTGGATGTAAACTGCCTCCCGTCCTCATAGATCTTTTACTTGAAGATGCTCCAAAGGTTCTCAATAGGATTGAGGTCAGGGGAGGATGGAGGCCACACTATGACTTCCTCTCCTTTTATCCCCATAGCAGCCTTTGATGCAGAGATGATGGTGCATTGTAATGATTTTATCACGGAAAGCATAGTTCTGCCTTCTGTACCATGGAAGAAAGTGGTCAGTCAGAAACTCCACGCACTTTGCAGAGGTCATCTTTACACCTTCGGGGACCCTAAAGGGGCTGACCACCTCTCTTCAGATGATTCCGGCCCAAAACATAACTCCATCACCGCCTTGCTGAGGTCGCAGCCTTGTTGGAACAGGGTGGCCGTCCACCAACCATCCACAACTCCATCCATCTGGACGATCCAGGGTTGCACGCCACTCATCAGGACTGTTTGAGAAGTCTTCATGTATTGTTCTGCCCAGTGCAGCCCTTTCTGCTTGTGAGCATTGGTTAGCGGTGGCCGAATAGAAGGTTTATGCAGAGTTGCAAGACTCTGGAGGACTCTACACCTTGATGTCTGTGGGACTCTACATCTTGATGTCTGTGGCCGAATAGAAGGTTTATGCAGAGTTGCAAGACTCTGGAGGACTCTACATCTTGATGTCTGTGGGACTCCAGTGGCACCAGCAGCTTCAAATACCTGTTTGCTGCAATGTAATGGTATTTTAGCAGCTGCTCTCTTGATCCGATGCATAAATCTGGCAGACATCTTCATCAATGTGCCTTTATCTGCACAAACCCATCTGTGCTCTGAATCAGCCACAAATCTCTTAATAGTGTGATGACCACGCTTAAAGGGACACTGACAGGCCCAATAACCATAATTAGCTGTACATATGCATGCACAGGTCTTCTAATGTGCATTAAAAACATATAAGTACCACCTCTGTCCACATTATGAATACAGGAAACTCACGTTTTATAACGTGAACTAATCGCTGTTCTTTCTGCCCAAGGGGCGGGGTTTCAGCTCCACTTGCGCCCAGCCATCCTCAGCCCAACCGCCGTTTTGAAGCGTCGCCCAGCTCGTCAATACTCACTTCGCTGGGCGGCTTCTGCTGTCCCCGACCTTCCGAAATCCGGTGCATGCCCAATAGAAAGCTATGGGCATCGGACTTGCTTTCAGCTTCTGCGCATGCGCCCGGCACCCATAGCTTTCTATTGGGCATGCGCCGTATCTCGGAAGGTCGGGGACAGCAGAAGCCGCCTAGCGAAGTGAATATTGACGAGCTGGGCGACGCTTCAAAACGGCGGTTGGGCTGATGCTGGGTGGGGGGCGCAAGTGGAGCTGAAACCCCGCCCCTTGGGCAGAAAGAACAGCGATTAGTTCACGTTATAAAACATGAGTTTACTGTATTCATAATGTGGACAGGGGGTACTTATATGTTTTTAATGCACATTAGAAGACCTGTGCATGCATATGTGCAGCTAATTATGGTTATCGGGCCTGTCAGTGTCCCTTTAAGTTTTCATGAAATATCTAATTCCAAGGCATTCAACTAATTTTCTCTTTTTGGCAGCAGAGAGAGAGACTTTTTTTCCCCATATTGCTTGAAAATGGTGCTCTACTTAATAATGTGGCACACCCTCCTTGAGTAGTTTTTCCTTAAATTGGGCTCAACTGCCAATCTAGTTATCAGTGATCAAAAGAGCCCTGAGACACAATGACATCCATGGGTTAAACTGAAAAACTAAATATTTAATCTTTGTCACACTTAAATAGAATTTGCATAGTAATTTGGAACAGGGTGTATATATTATCTGTAATAGGTGTTATCAGGTGACACTGATACACTTTACCTGCAGCGATACAATGTAACAGTCTATAAGGAGAGAGCCTGGAGCTGCCGATGTTTGGTCTCCATACAGTGAGGAGTCGCTCAGTCAGTGCAGTACAAGGAGACCCAGCAGTATACAGATGGGGGGATACACAAAGCTCAGCGCAGAGGTATGATAGGTATTACAGTCCATACAGACTGGACTCAGCAATGTTACAGAAATCTTAGAATCCAATAAAAACAAAACCCCCAAAACATACATTTCTAATAAAGCGATCTTGACTTTGACCAAACACCCTGGGGCGGGAGGCAGAGTAGATACAGGGAAACCGACCAGCACTTGCAGTCACAGGTATAAAGTATAATCCCTAGAGTTCGGCTCCGGTCAGGATGTCTGTATAACAATCCAGAGGGTGGGCTCAGCATCTATCACACTATAGCTGCAGGTGGTCCGGACAGACAGATCGCCTGCCGTTTGTCAGGGTTCCCCCGATGTAGATAATCAGTTGTTTATGCGGAAGGAGCTATTCACAGCCCGAATCCATCGAGCAGAGGATGGGACAATATCGCTCATCCAGTTCCTAGCAATTAGTTTCCGGGATTGACAGACGTCATGTAGGAGCTGGACATGTGAAGGGGACGGTGATAAGGTTTCTGTGAGTCCAAGTAAGAAAATTCAGGGGGTCGGAGGAACAGGAACTCCCATAAGGTCACTTAGAAATGTAATAACCTGCAGCCAGTATCCGGAATCTAGAGACATTGTCCCGGCTCCAGATTACGCTGCGGACAGATCTCCGGTCTGCCTGGACGGTGTTTGGCCATTCCAGCCACAGTTATGTAAGCCTGATTGATAATCTACAACTGGGAGACTCTTTCAGAATATTTAGAAGTTTTCCTCAGAACCAGTAGGGTATCATCCCAACCGTCCGTGGAAATATCACCTGCTACCATTTCCCACTTGGACTTGCTAGGTGCATTGATGTAAACCTGACGATGGGTTAGGAGGCTCCTCTCAATCCTAGGACTACTCCCTTTTAGATGACCCCTTATATAGGGAATTCAGAGAGAACTATGGCCGGAGTCCCACACAGGGCCGGTGCAAGGATTTTTGCCAACACAAGCGAAGCTACATTTTGGTGCCCCCCCTCCCCCCCCCTCGCTTCTCCTCTCTGTGGTCCTGGTATCTTTTAGATAGTTTTAGAGGAGGATAATAAGAAAAAAATATTTTCTATTACACCTCAGGTCAGACCAGCAATCAGACCCCCAATGTTAATCAGACCTCAGCTCACAGCCCCAATCAGACCCTCAATGTTAATCAGACCTCAGAACAAAACCCCATGTCAGACATCAGCCCCCAATGTCAGCCATCAGACCCCCATGTTACATTTCTCCCCCTTCATGTCACATTTTTCCGCCCTCCCCCAGGGTGCGCCCTAAGGCGACCGCTTGGTCTGCCTTATGGTAGCACCGGCCCTGGTCCCACACTGCGCAGAGTAAGAGTGTCGCAACTGAAGGTATCAAACAACATGCGACTGGAGAGATTGGAGACTGAATAGGAGCCACAAGTCCGGTTCTGGAATGGAGAGGAATTCTGGGAGCCAACTGTTAAACCCGAGGGGCGTATAGGCCGGTATTGGGGAGTCCCATAGTGGAGTAGGGTACGAGTTCAGATTTGTCTGACCTGTTGTAGTAGGACATGGGAAGTCATCTACTACTAGGGCTCGGGCTCTGCAAATTACCCCAAGGAATACATTGGGAGAGTTGGGCAGAACAATAGTGTAAAAGACCACAGGGGCGGACTGGCCCTGGAAAAACCCTAACTGTGGCCCCAGTGTTTTATGTGGGTCCAAATTGACCAAAGGTAGAGCAAAACAGTAATACCATAGTGCAGCGCCGACTACCATCCCACAGTGCAACACTAAATACCTCCTCTGTGGTGGCCATCAATAGCTGTCACATTCTGTCCTCCTCCCCCAGTTGTCTCCAATGTGGATGGAGCAGGGGTTCAGGTGAGATGTGGGCCCCCAGCCCTACCTTCAGCATGTGCCTGGACTGCCTCTATTAATGGCCCCAATAAATCTCCCAGTTGTGTGTACCCGGGTAGCGGCTGCGAGGAGAGCCCTGGTGGACCTGAGGGGCATTGGCCCAACAGGAAAATTCCATGTGGGGTCTACGGCCAGACTGCCCCTGGTTTAGCATCAGGGACCACCATTGACCCACAGTCCAAGGGATTTTGTATAATAGGCCACGCTAGCTTAGACCTTCCTTCACATCATACAAAGGGAATAAGGAGAGAGTTCAGATTTTGGCTGACGCCCGCTGCAATGAGGGGCCTGGGTGTGTGAGGTACAGTATCCTACCCCTTCCTTTGGACCCCCTCTCCGCAGACCGAGAAGAGCAGGATCCATACAGAACCATTCGGCAATGGGTTCTACAGATATAGTGTATAATAAGGGGGGCAACCGGCTCCCTAGAGGGAAGGAATCCGAAAGCCAACCATTGACACAGCACGGTGGCTCAGTGGTTAGCAGTGGTGCCTTGCAGCGCTGGGGTCCTAGGTTTAAATCCGACAAAGAGCCCCATTGGGGACAGTTGGATGCTGATATCTGTAAAGCGCTGTGGAATATAGTAACGCTATATAAGTGCAATAAATAAATAAATTGACACTGGAGACAAAGGACATATGATATAGGATACACACCCATGAGATAACAACAAGGCCGCCCACCAGAAGACCTCTCCGCAGACATGGGACACTTCTACCATAGAGCCACCATGGGTGACACGCCTGAATGGTAGAATAAAGGCGCAGATACTGGAAAAGTACTTTTCTCAGGCTTGAAGCTAAAACGACCCCATTGAGCCTACCCACCAAAGCCTGAAATTACTGTTTGTAATAAGGAGATCGGTCAGTAAGAATCACATCTAAGGGGATCATTAACCGGCCTAGGCAGTACAAGAACTGTGGCGGGGGGGCTGCCCACTTCTGGGGCTCCGGTAAACATGGCGCTGGGTTGTGGGGCGACGGAGACCTCAAGCTGCTGATGTATTTAGCTGACAGATGATTGTTCAGACTGGATACATTGTAACAACCCTTCAACTTCAAGCATTAGGTCTGTATGTGTTTAAAGCTATTGGTCATAACAAGAACATTTATATTCGCTGACATCAAGCAGAGATCTTGATAATTGTGATGAATTGACACATAAAGTAGATTAGAAAGATGCAGAACTATTAGTTACTGGGGGACTCATCTTAATTTACAGAAGATAGGGGACAATGACACGTTCAGCTCTGCTACATCTGGCGGTAATTACACAGGATGGGTCTTATGGCCTCCCCATGTGTTTCCCCTCCAGGTCACTCCATCCTCCAGGTGACACCTGTAATTGGGCTTCAGTATCAGCCTATCAGGGCTCAGTATGCAGATGAGGGGGCGGGGCTTGTTCTTTATAACTGCTGCTGCTGCTGAGGATTTTCTATCCAGGATCAGTTCAGAACTGCAGGTAGTGCGTTAGTGTACCTGTCTGTATGTGCTGTGTATACCTGTCTGTATGTGCTGTGTATACCTGTCTGTATGTGCTGTGTATACCTGTCTGTATGTGATGTGTATACCTGTCTGTATGTGCTGTGTATACCTGTCTGTATGTGCTGTGTATACCTGTCTGTATGTGCTGTGTATACCTGTCTGTATGTGATGTGTATACCTGTCTGTATGTGCTGTGTATACCTGTCTGTATGTGATGTGTATACCTGTCTGTATGTGCTGTGTATACCTGTCTGTATGTGATGTGTATACCTGTCTGTATGTGATGTCATGTATGTGATGTGTATACCTGTCTGTATGTGATGTGTATACCTGTCTGTATGTGCTGTGTATACCTGTCTGTATGTGATGTGTATACCTGTCTGTATGTGATGTGTATACTTGTCTGTATGTGCTGTGTATACCTGTCTGTATGTGATGTGTATACCTGTCTGTATGTGCTGTGTATACCTGTCTGTATGTGCTGTGTATACCTGTCTGTATGTGCTGTGTATACCTGTCTGTATGTGATGTGTATACCTGTCTGTATGTGATGCCGTCATGTATGTGATGTGTATACCTGTCTGTATGTGCTGTGTATACCTGTCTGTATGTGCTGTGTATACCTGTCTGTATGTGATGTGTATACCTGTCTGTATGTGATGCCGTCATGTATGTGATGTGTATACCTGTCTGTATGTGCTGTGTATACCTGTCTGTATGTGATGCCGTCATGTATGTGATGTGTATACCTGTCTGTATGTGATGTGTATACCTGTCTGTATGTGATGTGTATACCTGTCTGTATGTGATGTGTATACCTGTCTGTATGTGCTGTGTATACCTGTCTGTATGTGATGTGTATACCTGTCTGTATGTGCTGTGTATACCTGTCTGTATGTGCTGTGTATACCTGTCTGTATGTGATGTGTATACCTGTCTGTATGTGATGTGTATACCTGTCTGTATGTGATGTGTATACCTGTCTGTATGTGATGTGTATACCTGTCTGTATGTGATGTGTATACCTGTCTGTATGTGCTGTGTATACCTGTCTGTATGTGATGCCGTCATGTATGTGATGTGTATACCTGTCTGTATGTGATGTGTATACCTGTCTGTATGTGCTGTGTATACCTGTCTGTATGTGATGTGTATACCTGTCTGTATGTGATGTGTATACCTGTCTGTATGTAATGTGTATACCTGTCTGTATGTGATGTGTATACTTGTCTGTATGTGATGTAATGTATGTGATGTGTGTACCTGTCTGTATGTGATGTAATGTATGTGATGTGTATACCTGTCTGTATGTGATGTAATGTATGTGATGTGTATACCTGTCTGTATGTGATGTCATGTATGTGATGTATATACCTGTCTGTATGTAATGTCATGTGTATACCTGCCTGTATGTATGTAATGTCGTCATGTATGTGATGTGTGTACCTGTCTGTATGTAGTGTCATATATGTGATGTGTATACCTGTCTGTATGTGATGTGATGTATATACCTGTCTGTATGTGAGGTCGTCATGTATGTGATGTGTATACCTGTCTGTATGTAATGTCATGTATGTGATGTGTATACCTGTCTGTATGTGAGGTCATCATGTATGTGATATGTATACCTGTCTGTATGTAATGTCATGTATGTGATATGTATACCTGTCTGTATGTAATGTCATGTATGTGATGTGTGTACCTGTCTGTATGTGAGGTCATCATGTATGTGATATGTATACCTGTCTGTATGTAATGTCATGTATGTGATGTGTATACCTGTCTGTATGTAATGTCATGTATGTGATGTGTGTACCTGTCTGTATGTGATGTCGTGTATGTGATGTGTGTACCTGTCTGTATGTGATGCCGTCATGTATGTGATGTGTATACCTGTCTGTATGTGATGTGTATACCTGTCTGTATGTGATGTGTGTACCTGTCTGTATGTCAGGTCATATATGTGATGTGTATACCTGTCTGTATGTAATGTCATGTATGTGATTTGTATACCTGTCTGTATGTGATGCCGTCATGTATGTGATGTGTATACCTGTCTGTATGTGATGTGTATACCTGTCTGTATGTGATGTGTGTACCTGTCTGTATGTCAGGTCATATATGTGATGTTTATTGCTCTCTCTTCGCATGTCGCTGCTGGTTCCCCTGATATTTGTTATACACTATTCACAAAAAGTTTGTGATATTTGTTTTGGGGTAAAATTGATGGAAAACGTAAAAAGTTTGCACTCCGGTGCCTTTGTGTGACTCTTCCAGTCGCTGTATCTCTGATACAACCTGCTGGTGACTCTCTGTGACTCTCTAAGCTCAGGGGCCACTTCTGTCTGAGAACATCCTGCTTGAAGCCTCTCTATGGTGAGGTACATCAATTGTTAGGTGTCGTCTTGGTCTCACGATGGCAGAGAGTGAACAGCATGATGAGGAGGACCAGGAAATGTATTGGGCGATTCATGGCTCAAACAATTGGTATGAATTTTGCCGTTAAGCTCCTTGTTAGAGAACAGCAAGTTGTGCAAAATGTCCTGAAACATCGAACAGTTGGACATGTTCATTCCGAAGGTTAGAGAAGGTCACATTAAGTCCACCTGTAAAGGTTAGAGGGCATTTTAGGTTCTTTCTGAAATTTCACCCACAAGACAAATATTCCGAACTTTTTGGAAGTAGTGTTTGTTATTTCTGCCAATATTAGAAAACAGGGCAGGTCACGTGCTTCACATGCAGACCTCCAGTGTCTGCACCCCCATTGAGGGGGCACTTTAAGCCCGCATGCACCTAAGCACATCCACAAAATTCCACAGAACGCCCACTTTTATGCATGTTTTACAAGCCCCATCCACATAAGACACGTTTTGCGGGACATTTGGGAGTTTTTGACGATTCTTTGTTTTTGTTCTTGTCCTGCAGATTTCCTTAAACCGTGGACAAGTGGCATCATGATGCTCCTCACAATCCTGGCTGTGACTCTGGGTCTTGTGGTCTCCTCTCCAATACAGAGAGAGGTAAAATCCTGGGAAACAATACCAGATACCGCCTGTAGGCTGGAGGGGCGCTATTTATGACCAAAGATAAAGCAGAGGGTTCTTTCAAGTATCAGATAGACCCTTTAAAGGGATGATCACTGAAGAGAAGGACCTATTGCTAACATCAAAATGGGTCCCCTGCAGGTTTTAGCCA
Source organism: Bufo gargarizans (assembly GCF_014858855.1). Lineage (NCBI taxonomy): Eukaryota > Metazoa > Chordata > Amphibia > Anura > Bufonidae > Bufo > Bufo gargarizans. The sequence goes on along the minus strand of NW_025334133.1, from coordinate 55,418 downwards.
TTCAGATCTGGAGCTTGTCATCCCCTCTGCACCCTTTCCTGTACCCCTGGTGCTGGATTTAGAATTCTGTTACTTCCTGCTACTAGGAAGAAGTTACTGCCGGAGTTAATTCTCAGAGGGGGGGGGGGGGGGGGGGATTTACATGTAACAATTCACATGACGCTGCAGGAAGTGAAATCTTCACCCACGAGGACAAGTCCAGAAAAAAGGTACCAAAATTAGAGCCAGAAATGTTTCACGAAAGCATTAGTGATCCAGCAGCACAGAGGATTTTGGGAGAGGAGTGTGCTGATCTTGTGGAGGTCATAGAATGATAACTGCATAGTGGAAAAAGTGTAGTCCTCAGCAGCACAGAGGATTTCCAGATGCTATAAAGCTCACATTGCTGTTGTTGATATCACTTGATATTTATGTTTTCCTCAGTTAAATGCAGAAGAACCCTCAGGAGACCTCCTGCCCAAATCAGAGACAGAAACCCACGTAGGCAATGCCACCACCCTGACCGAGCAGGAAATCATCAAGGTAATGAGAAGACCTGAGGGACCATGATAACAGCCGGGGGCGAGGGGTCTGCTTATAAGTTCTGATACTGAAGTTTGGGTCCTGCTGGGCTCCGCCGCTATAGTTTGGGTCCTGCTGGGCTCTGCTGCTGTAGTTTGGGTCCTGCCGGGCTCTGCTGCTGTAGTTTGGGTCCTGCCGGGCTCTGCTCCTGTAGTTTGGGTCCTGCTGGGCTCTGCTGCTGTAGTTTGGGTCCTGCCGGGCTCTGCTGCTGTGGTTTGAGTCCTGCTGGGCTATGCTGCTGTAGTTTGGGTCCTGCTGGGCTCTGCTGCTGTAGTTTGGGTCCTGCTGGGCTCTGCTGCTGTAGTTTGGGTCCTGCTGGGCTCCACTGCTGTAGTTTGGGTCCTGCCGGGCTCTGCTGCTGTAGTTTGGGTCCTGCCGGGCTCTGCTCCTGTAGTTTGGGTCTTGCTGGGCTCTGATCCTGTAGTTTGGCTCCTGCTGGGCTCTGCTGCTGTAGTTTGGCTCCTGCTGGGCTCTGCTGTTGTAGTTTGGGTCCTGCTGGGCTCTGCTGCTGCAATTTGGGTCCTGCCGGGCTCTGTTGCTGTAGTTTGGGTCCTGCTGGGCTCTGCTCCTGTAGTTTGGCTCCTGCTGGGCTCTGCTGCTGTAGTTTGGGTCCTGCTGGGCTCTGCTGCTGTAGTTTGGGTCCTGCTGGGCTCTGCTGCTGTAGTTTGGGTCCTGCTGGGCTCTGCTCCTGTAGTTTGGGTCCTGCCGGGCTCTGTTGCTGTAGTTTGGGTCCTGCTGGGCTCTGCTGCTGTAGTTTGGGTCCTGCTGGGCTCTGCTACTGTAGTTTGGGTCCTGCCGGGCTCTGCTGCTGTAGTTTGGGTCCTGCCGGGCTCTGCTGCTGTAGTTTGGGTCCTGCCGGGCTCTGCTCCTGTAGTTTGGGTCCTGCTGGGCTCTGCTGCTGTAGTTTGGGTCCTGCCGGGCTCTGCTGCAGTAGTTTGGGTCCTGCTGGGCTCTGCTGCTGTAGTTTGGGTCCTGCCGGGCTCTGCTGCTGTAGTTTGGGTCCTGCCGGGCTCTGCTGCTGTAGTTTGGGTCCTGCCGGGCTCTGCTCCTGTAGTTTGGGTCCTGCTGGGCTTTGCTGCTGTAGTTTGAGTCCTGCTGGGCTTTGCTGCTGTAGTTTGGGTCCTGCTGTGCTCTGCTCCTGTAGTTTGGGTCCTGCTGGGCTTTGCTGCTGTAGTTTGGGTCCTGCCGGGCTCTGTTGCTGTAGTTTGGGTCCTGCTGGGCTCTGCTGCTGTAGTTTGGGTCCTGCTGGGCTCTGCTACTGTAGTTTGTGTCCTGCTGGGCTCTGCTGCTGTAGTTTGGGTCCTGCTGGGCTCTGTTGCTGTAGTTTGGGTCCTGCCGGGCTCTGCTCCTGTAGTTTGGGTCCTGCTGGGCTCTGCTGCTGTAGTGTGGGCTTTGCTGGGCTCTGCCGGGTCACTTTAGGCTCTGATAGCCCCTGTGGGTGGATTCAGCCTCTTCTTCCTTCTTGCTGACATACAGACGATATCTGGGATTTTAGAGAAATACTAAAGCATAATCCCCGACCATTACCACTCGCAGCCACATCACAGAAACAGCCTGGTGTGGAGTCTTTCAGAATCTGTTACTTTGTTTCCAGTTGCCTTGAGACCACTTGATACATTGTCCTTCAGCCTCATTACTCAGTAACATTGTTACTTTCTGCAGGAAACAGACAATAACACCGGATCCACCTCCTTCTTTGAGGCGTTTATATCATCAGTAAGAAACTGGGAAAAGCCAGGACTTGTAAGTCTGTGTATACATGAGGGGGCGCTATAGGAAGTACACAGCTCTCTGGTGAACACAGATGCTCCAGTATAATCTGCAGTTAGCGCTTCTGCTGGAAGCAATGGGTTAATCTGTGTTGTGCTGGTGTGTGTAAACCTTGCTTATATGTACTCCTTAAAGGGGTTGTCCAGGTTCAGAGCTGAAGCTGGACAGCCCTCCATTTTCACCCAGGCAGCCCCCCTGACATGAGCATCGGAGCAGTTCATGCTCCGATGCTCTCCTTTGCCCTGCGCTAAATCGCGCAGGGCAAAGGCATTTTTCAGAGTTCCGGTGACGTACCGGGCTCTCCATGGGGCTGACAGGAACCCCGGTGACGTCACCGGCACTGATGGGCGGGATTTGGCTCTGCCCTAGCCAGTAAAACGGCTAGGGCAGAGCTAAAGCCCGCCCCTCAGAGCCGGTGACGTCACCGAACACACTGCTGGGCGGAAGTTACCGCCCGGCAGTGTGTTTATTAAAAACAAAAGAGCCTGTGCCCTGCGCGATGTAGCGCAGGGCACTGGAGCGCATCGGAGCATGAGATGCTCCGATGCTAGGCTCAGGGGGGCTGCCGGGGTGAAAATAAGGGTATGTCCGGGTTCAGCTCTGAACCCGGACAACCCCTTTAAGCTTTCAGTCCTGCCTGTGTATGCTGGGTACAGTCTGGGCTCTGCCTGTGTATGCTGGGTACAGTCTGAGCTCTGCCTGTGTATGCTGGGTACAGTCTGGACTCTGCCTGTGTATGCTGGGTACAGTCTGGGCTCTGCCTGTGTATGCTGGGTACAGTCTGGGCTCTGCCTGTGTATGCTGGGTACAGTCTGGGCTCTGCCTGTGTATGCTGGGTACAGTTTAGGCTCTGTCTGTGTGGTTTGGCATTGCTGGTTCTGCAGATGTGTTGTTGCTCGGGGCCACTGATTACTTTCTTCTGCCAGTTTATCACAAATGAAAAGTTTTGTCTCCAAGTCTTCAGGGTGAATGAGAACTGAGCTCTGGACTGTTTATACCCACAGCCGCTGCTCTACTGGTGGAACTATGAAGAGCCCCGACTCCCAAGCTGGAAATCTGATGAGCCGCTGATCCCCTATGATGATTCCGATGAGCCGCTGATCTCCGATTGGCTGTTTGGAGAGAGAAACTTATTTTCAGACGATTATTTCTCCATAGAATAAGATGTTGAGAGGAAAGAACTGCAGGAATGAGGTGACAGAGAATAAGGGGGAACCTGAGGAACAGGGACACAATGTAAAGTGCAACAAGATGTTTCCCGCTGAACCAATAAAACTAGAAAAAAAAAAAAATGCGTCATCATCATTATATAGATTATGTGTAATAGGTCCTGATAGGAGTAGTAGTTCAGAATAAATAACAAACCTTTTATACCCAGAACAACGATAATACAATAAATCCCCCACATACACTCACCTAAAGAATTATTAGGAACACCTGTTCTATTTCTCATTAATGGGATTATCTCGTCAACCAATCACATGGCAGTTGCTCCGATGCATGTCGGGTTGTGGTCCTGGTCAAGACAATCTCCTGAACTCCAAACTGAATGTCAGAATGGGAAAGAAAGGTGATTTAAGCAATTTTGAGCGTGGCATGGCTGTTGGTGCCAGACGGGCCGGTCTGAATATTTCACAATCTGCTCAATTACTGGGATTTTCACGCACAACCATTTCTAGGGTTTACAAAGAATGGTGTGAAAAGGGAAAAACCTCCAGTATGCGGCCGTCCTGTGGGCGAGAATGCCTTGTTGATGCTGGAGGTCAGAGGAGAATGGGCCGACTGATTCAAGCTGATAGAAGAGCAACGTTGACTGAAATAACCACTCGTTACACCCGAGGTCTGCAGCAAAGCATTTGTGAAGCCACAACACGCACAACCTGGAGGCGGATGGGCTACAACAGCAGAAGACCCCATCGGGTACCACTCATCTCCACTACAAATAGGAAAAAGAGGCTACAATCTGCACGAGCTTACCAAAATTGGACTGTTGAAGACTGGAAAAATGTTGCCTGGTCTGATGAGTCTCGATTTCTGTTGAGACATTCAAATGGTAGAGTCCGAATTTGGCGTAAACAGAATGAGAACATGTATCCATCATGCCTTGTTACCACTGTGCAGGCTGGTGGTGGTGGTGTAATGGTGTGGGGGGGGGGTTTTCTGGGCACACTTTAGGCCCCTTAGTGCCAATTGGCCATCGTTTAAATGCCACGGGCTACCTGAGCATTGTTTCTGACTATGTCCATCCCTTCATGACCACCATGTACCCATCCTCTGATGGCTACTTCCAGCAGGATAATGCACCAGGTCACAAAGCTCCAATCATTTCAAATTGGTTTCTTGAACATGACAATGAGGTCTCTGGACTAAAATGGCCCCACAGTCACCAGATCTCAACCCAATAGAGCATCTTTGGGATGTGGTGGAACGGGAGCTTCGTGCCCTGGATGTGCATCCCTCAAATCTCCATCAACTGCAAGATGCTCTCCTATCAATATGGGCCAACATTTCTAAAGATGCTATCAGCACCTTGTGGAATCAATGCCACGTAGAATTAAGGCAGTTCTGAAGGCAAAAGGGGGTCCAACACCGTATTAGTATGGTGGTCCTAATAATTCTTTAGGTGAGTGTATATATACACTGCTCAAAAAAATAAAGGGAACACTTAAACAACACAATGTAACTCCAAGTCAATCCCACTTCTGTGAAATCAAACTGTCCACTTAGGAAGCGGCACTGAGTGACAATGTCACATGCTGTTGTGCAAATGGGATAGACAACAGGTGGAAATTATAGGCAATTAGCAAGACCCCCCCAATAAAGGAGAGGTTCTGCAGGGGGTGACCACAGACCACTTCTCAGGTCCTATGCTTCCTGGCTGATGTTTCGGTCACTTTTGAATGCTGGCGGTGCTTTCACTCTAGTGGTAGCATGAGACGGAGTCTAGAACCCACACAAGTGGCTCAGGTAGTGCAGCTTATGCAGGATGGCACATCAATGCGAGCTGTGGCAAGAAGGTTTGCTGTGTCTGTCAGCGTAGTGTCCAAAGCATGGAGGCGTTACCAGGAGACAGGCCAGTACATCAGGAGACGTGGAGGAGGCTGTAGGAGGGCAACAACCCAGCATCAGGACCGCTACCTCCGCCTTTGTGCAAGGATGAACAGGAGGAGCACTGCCAGAGCCCTGCAAAATGACCTCCAGCAGGCCACAAATGTGCATGTGTCAGAAACAGACTCCATGAGGGTGATATGAGGGCCCGACGTCCACAGGTGGGGGTTGTGCTTACAGCCCAACACCGTGCAGGACGTTTGGCATTTGCCAGAGGTTCACACTGAGCACATGACAGAGGTGACAGAGTCTGGAGACGCCGTGGAGAATGTTCTGCTGCCTGCAACATCCTCCAGCATGACCGCTTTGGCATTGGGTCAGTAATGGTGTGGGTTGGCATTTCGTTGGAGGGCCGCACAGCCCTCCATGTGCTCGCCAGAGGTAGCCTGACTGCCATTAGGTACCGAGATGAGATCCTCAGACCCCTTGTGAGACCATATGCTGGTGCGGTTGGCCCTGGGTTCCTCTTAATGCAAGACAATGCTAGACCACATGTGGCTGGAGTGTGTCAGCAGTTCCTGCAAGACGAAGGCATTGATGCTATGGACGGGCCCGCAGTTCCCCAGACCTGAATCCAAATGAGCACATCTGGGACATCATGTCTCGCTCTATCCACCAACGTCACATTGCACCACAGACTGTCCAGGAGTTGGCAGATGCTTTAGTCCAGGTCTGGGAAGAGATCCCTCAGGAGACCATCCGCCACCTCATCAGGAGCATGCACAGGCGTTGTAGGGAGGTCATACAGGCACGTGGAGGCCACACACACTACTGAGCCTCATTTTGACTTGTTTTAAGGACATTACATCAAAGTTGGATCAGCCTGTAGTGTGTGTTTCCACTTTCATTTTGAGTGTGACTCCAAATCCAGACCTCCATGGGTTGAAAAATTAAATTTCTAATTTTTAATTTTTGGGTGATTTTGTTTTCAGCACATTCAACTATGTAAAGAACAAAGTATTTCAGAAGAATATTTAATTAATTCAGATCTAGGATGTGTTATTTTTGTGTTCCCTTTATTTTTTGGAGCAGTGTATATACACTCACCTAAAGAATTATTAGGACCACCATACTAATACGGTGTTGGACCCCCTTTTGCCTTCAGAACTGCCTTAATTCTACGTGGCATTGATCCCACAAGGTGCTGATAGCATCTTTAGAAATGTTGGCCCATATTGATAGGACAGCATCTTGCAGTTGATGGAGATTTGAGGGATGCACATCCAGGGCACGAAGCTCCCGTTCCACCACATCCCAAAGATGCTCTATTGGGTTGAGATCTGGTGACTGTGGGGCCATTTTAGTCCAGTGAACTCATTGTCATGTTCAAGAAACCAATATGAAATGATTGGAGCTTTGTGACATGGAGCATTATCCTGCTGGAAGTAGCCATCAGAGGATGGGTACATGGTGGTCATGAAGGGATGGACATGGTCAGAAACAATGCTCAGGTAGCCCGTGGCATTTAAACGATGGCCAATTGGCACTAAGGGGCTTAAAGTGTGCCCAGAAAACATCCCCCACACCATTACACCACCACCACCAGCCTGCACAGCGGTAACAAGGCATGATGGATACATGTTCTCATTCTGTTTACGCCAAATTCGGACTCTACCATTTGAATGTCTCAACAGAAATCGAGACTCATCAGACCAGGCAACATTTTTCCAGTCTTCAACAGTCCAATTTTGGTGAGCTCGTGCAAATTGTAGCCTCTTTTTCCTATTTGTAGTGGAGATGAGTGGTACCCGGTGGGGTCTTCTGCTGTTGTAGACCATCCGCCTCAAGGTTGTGCGTGTTGTGGCTTCACAAATGCTTTGCTGCAGACCTCGGCTGTAACGAGTGGTTATTTCAGCCAACGTTGCTCTTCTATCAGCTTGAATCAGTCGCCCATTCTCCTCTGACCTCCAGCATCAACAAGGCATTCTCGCCCACAGGACGGCCGCATACTGGAGGTTTTTCCCTTTTCACACCATTCTTTGTAAACCCTAGAAATGGTTGTGCGTGAAAATCCCAGTAACTGAGCAGATTGTGAAATACTCAGACCGGCCGTCTGGCACCAACAACCATGCCGCACTCAAAATGGCTTAAATCGCCTTTCTTTCCCATTCTGACATTCAGTTTGGAGTTCAGGAGATTGTCTTGACCAGAACCACAACCCGACCTGCATCGAAGCCACTGCCATGTGATTGGTTGACTAGATAATCGCATTAATGAGACATAGAACAGGTGTTCCTAATAATTCTTTAGGTGAGTGTATATATATATATATATATATATATATATGTAGATAAGGCTGCCGTGCAGTCTGTATTTGTGGGAGGGGCATAGGCCCCGCCCCTTGGCTATATATTCCACAGGAGTGCAAGGGACGGGACGTGCAGCCAGGTACTTCCGGGTTACGCCTACATGCCTGGTTCACTGCACGTCCCGCACCATCGCATCCAGGTTTAGGTGAGTTCGGCGGTTAGTCAGGTCATGCGGCCAGAGGTAAGCGGGGAGTCCGGTGCCGGGCATCGGCGGCGGCGTGCACGCAGCATTGCATGTACTTACCCCAGTGCAGGGGGGCGGATGACCGTCGGGGGGGGGGGATTCATGGGTCCTCTGCTCGCGTTCACGGGGAAGGCCGGGCGTTGCAGGGCCGCCCACGTTCGGTCACATGTTCAAGAGGCGGCCGCGGGTGCTGGTTGCTAGGCACGCTCGGCGGCTCCGCCCCCTGCCACGCTCGCTCCTTACTACACTGATCCCTCCTGCAGCCGGAGGCGTCCGGTATTGATTCACAGCTATCGCCGCAGGTGCCTCCTTATGTTTATGTCATAACCTTATGGGAGCTGTCACCCTTTTCACCCTGTTCCCAATTTTCCATATATGAGCATCTACTGTACATTTAACCTGCGGCCTTTACAGTGCCTGTCTGTGATTGTCATGTATAAATACCGCAACCTTCTAGATATTTTCTACTTTCCCTGCTCAAGAGCTGTGTTGTGGGGCTCTCCGTGCTGGAGCAGCAGTGCCTGCGTTCTGTGGCAGGCCTGTGGCTCCGGCGGGAAAGCTGGGTTGGGCCTGTAAAAAAAAAAAAATCTATACATTTACATGGTTGTCATGCATCATCATATTGCAGTGACTGCTTCTGGTCGGTTATCTGACGCTCCACGCCATTCTAAGGATTCCTTGCAGTAGGTGGTACGTCCTGATTTCTATAAGGGTATGGTATGTGTCACGGGGGTTTGGCCGCAGGCACGTTCACACGTCTCCCATATGTAATGTCCGCCGCACCAGTGGCATGTGGTCCCCCTTGGCACGTCCAGGTTGTCATACCCGTCTCTCTCGTTGCTCGTCTGCTTGAAACGTTCAGGCGCTATTCTGTCAGCCACCCCGGTGACACATGATTCTGCCTGGAACTCCAGGTTGTCGCTTTGTTCATTGTGGTATGTCTGCTTGAAGCGTTCAAGCAATGTTGCGTTCGTCACTCCTGTGGCATGTGGTCCTGCCTGGAACTCCAGGTTGTCGCTTTGTTCATTGTGGTACGTCTGCTTGAAGCGTTCAGGCAATGTTACATCCGCCACTCCATGGCACATTGTCCTGCCTGGATCTCCAGGGTGTCTTTTCATCTCATGTGGTACGTCCGCTTGAAGCATTCAAGCGTTATTGTGTTGGTCACTCCGGTGACAGGTGGTCCTGCCTGGAACGTCCAGGTTGCCATACTCGTCTCCTGTTGCACGTCTGCTTGAAACGTTCAGGCAAAGTATGTCTGCCAGGCCGATGGCACGTGGTCCTGCCTGGAACGTCCAGGTTGTCATATTCATCTCCTGTTGCACGTCTGCTTGAAATGTTCGGGCAAATGTTACGTCCGCCACCCCGGTGGCACGTGGTCCTGCCTGGTATGTCCAGGTTGTCTTACTCGTCTCTTGTTGCACGTCTGTCTGAAGCATTCAGGCAATGTCGCGTCAGCTGCCTCGGCGGCATGGTGTCCTGTCTAAGCACGTCCAAGGGGTCTTTTTCACCAATATTGGCACACATCCGCCCATAGCAGCATGCATTACCTAGCAGCACGCCCGGGGGCATGTCGGTTTGTTGGCACTTCAGTCCTCATCATTGTTTGCCTAAAATGTTTAGGCCATGTTTTTATTTTCCCCTTAGGGGCAGGCTGTACGGCCTGACGCAACCAGGTTGGTAATATTCCCAGTGCATTTAGATTTCATACTTGTTCTTTGTTTGTACGGCAGCACGTTGGGGGTCTCAGTGCCTTCAGCTTCTCATAAACAAGGCCTCCACCTCGGTCAGTGGTACGGGCCTCCAGTGCAGTATCGGTACCATTTTCATCAAAATTCCAGAACCAGGTGAGTATCAATTCTGGTCCGTCAGGCCGGCCATAGTCCAGGGGTGGTCTTACTGGTAGGGGCCAGGGGGGGGGGGCCACCGGGGTGTCCAAGGCACGCCTGGTGTCCGCACGAGTTCAATTCCGAAGCTCGTGGCGGAATTGAATAGAAGGGGCATCAGTCACCCGGCTTCGGCCAGGAAAGCCGAACTTCATAGGCTGTTGGTATCTAGCCCGGTTCCATCCAGCGAGCAGCTGGCAGTACCTACCATCCAGTCATCACTGGCTCAGTTGAATGCCACAATGGGGAGTCTGGCTGCCTCGGTAGCGGACATCCAGCACAGGGTCATGGAGCTGGAGTCCAGGGCCTCCACCACTTCGCAGTCAGTGGCGCCCGTGACTGCGATGTCATGGCCGTTGGCGGGTTCCCCAGTGTAACGGACCGTTTCAGCAGACAAGGGGTTAAAATCCGTTTAGGCGATATGCCCCTTTCCGAGAGACAGGCACAGCTACTGCAGAACACCAACCTCCCGAACTGGATACAAAATAGCACTCCAAACTGGAACCTCGCAAATAGCTGTCAGTCAGACGAACAGGAAAAGCGTACAGTCAGCTTACACTCCTGGCAATCAGTCTCCAACAGCATACAGGGAATCCCCCCAATAACGAGACAAGGCTCCGTCTTGAGGGTCAGCAGTGATCTGATGTGCTGGCACACCCAGCCTGGTTTTTAATTACAGTTTGTTGCAGATACAGAACAGATACAACATATCCCCACAATGCATCATGGTTTCCTCCCCTCTGTCCCGGAGACGACCGAAGACAATCCAATTATCTCTCAGGACAAAAGGGAGATCGCCAATACACATGCGGGGACAACAGGACAGACATCACCATTTAAACACACAATGGGACAATAGAAACACACCCACACAAACTCCTCCCCTCTGCCGATGATGACCATTGAACACAATGGCGAATATAATTATCAAAGGCAGAGAAATACAGTTTTATAAAACATATCACAGGAACCCCAAAACATGCAATAACCCCATAACCAATATATCCTCGGAACCGGGGGATCTGGGTGAACCACATGTCCAAAATTCACCCACATCCGTTCAGTAGTTTGGAAGATACAGTTACACTGAAAATATACAAGTTATACCGAAAATAGTCACTAATAAATGTGTCCCCTGTTTGGTAGTTTCAAACTACTGAATGATGTCTCTGTGCACCAAATACAGGCAAGATAGCACCGTGTGGGAAAGTCAGAACAGTGTCTGTGAGTTACAATGGCCGCTATCTATTGTTCTCACCATGTGCTTCATCCAAGCAAGTAAGGCAAAGGATGCAATCCAGGGACAGAGGGCTCCGTCCCAAGTGCCTTAAGACCCAATAACTTAAGGGACCATAATCCCAGGGCAGGAGGCTGGCAAACAGCCCCCTCCAAAACACAGTGGCGAGGTTGGTTTCGCCACACATCTCCCCCCCCCCAGGGAAGACTAACCAGATACCTGACCTCACGCCGGTCGGTACCTGAGTTAGTCTGGCAGCCCACCCACAACCCAGTACTGGACCTGCTGAATTTAGTAGCCTGTCTCTGTCCAGTGAATCCACCAAGGTTATATTGGTAGCTGGTACTCCCGGTCTCTGAGTTTCTCCCTGGCTTGGAGTGGAGGTTGCTTTGTGGGCAGGGATCAGCGATACTCTGCCCTGGTGCCAGCGCTACCACGGAAGAAGCCTGGTTGGAGTCTGGTTGTTGGAGGGGAAAACAGACTGTCTCCCCTTTGGCTAAACAGCCCTGTTGCTGGGGGACAGGACCGACTGTCCCTACCCCCTGTGCTGTAAGTGCAGAGACCACGGTCCCATCTGCACAGTTGTGGGGCTTACTGTCTCCCCCTGGTGCGTTAAGCTGCCGCTGGGAAGAGGGGGTAACGTGCTCCTCTCCCATACATACTTCCAGCCGCTGGGGAGGGCGACCGACCGCCTCCGCTCCCAATACAGTGTCCTGCTGCTGGGGAAAGGAGACTGGGCTCTCTATTCCCTGTAGGACACTCTGCCGCTGGGGGACAGGACTGACTGTCTCTGCCCCCTGTAACTCCGTCTGCCGCTGGGGAATGGAGACTGGGCTCCCAATTCCCAAAAAAACATGCTGCTGCTGGGGGGCAGGAACAACTACCTCTGCCCCCTGTAACTCAGCCTGCCGCTGGGGAATGGAGACTAGGCTCCCAATTCCCAAAAAATCATGCTGCTGCTGGGGGGCAGGAACAACTACCTCTGCCCCCTGTAACTCAGCCTGCCGCTGGGGAATGGAGACTAGGCTCCCAATTCCCAAAAAATCATGCTGCTGCTGGGGGGCAGGAACGACTACCTCTGCCCCCTGTAACTCAGCCTGCCGCTGGGGAATGGAGACTAGGCTCCCGATTCCCTGCAGGACCGGTGGAGAGACCTCGGTCCCATCTCCACTGGCCACCTGGGGTTCTTCCCAGTAAACATCCACAATATCCTCCCAGCTGAAGGGCTCTGGACCTGGGTCTGACTTCTTGCTGTCCTGCTGAGCCTTCCCAATGGAGTGGAAGAGATCTCGGTAGTCCTGCTCCAGTTCCCACTCCAGGGTTGCTAGGTGAGCCAGGTCTTGCTCTACCTCATGGGGGTCATCCCACTCATGCCTAGCCTCCCTCTCATAGAAAATGTCCTGAAGTCTGGACTGTGCAGGGCTCCCGAAGTCAGGCTCTGCAAAGGACTCCCATAACAAGCCAGGACCATCAAACTCCTCTCCCTCTGGCTTGTCATGCTCAGCTGTCCAGGGTATAAACTGTGCCACATACCACCAAAGCGCCTGGTAGGCATCCTCCAGCCATAGCTCCTGCCATACCCGGTGCTCTAGTTCCTTCACCCATTCCTCCAGGGGCTGCTCTCCCAGGAAGGACATCCGCAGGGCCACTTACTTCTGCAACTGCTGCTCTTCACTGGGGAGACTCTCACCTCGCTGGTATTGTACATTATCCAGGGCCTGGTACCAGATGCCTTTCCTTAATGCATCCCGGCCAGGGCCGGCTCCAGGTTCATGTGGGCCCTTGGGCGATAAATCCCAGTGGGCCCCCGTGAGGCATTTTTTTACATTGACATGTCCCCCTGTGGCTCCCACACGGTATAATGACCCCCAGTGACCATTATACAGTATAATGACTACTAGTGGCCCTTCACACAGTATAATGACTACTAGTGGCCCTTCACACAGTATAATGACTACTAGTGGCCCTTCACACAGTATAATGACTACTAGTGGCCCTTCACACAGTATAATGAACCCCCAATTCCCCCCCCCCCCCTGTATTATGACCACCTGTGGCCCTGCATTCAGAATAATAACCCCCAGTCGCCCCCATTTAGAATAATGACCCCCAGTAGCCCCCACACTGGGGGAATACTGTATGGAGGGGGCTCTGGGGGTCATTATACTAAATGGGGGACACTGAGGGTCATTATACTATGTAAAGGGCCCTCACAGTATAATGACCCCACAGCGACACTCCATGCAGAATAATGACCCCCAGTCGCCACCACACTGGGGGTTATACTGTATGGAGGGGGCACGAGGGGTTATTATATTTAATGGGGGCTCTGGTGGTCATTATGCTAAATGGAGGGTCAATGGGGATCGTTATACTAAATGGGGGGCACTGGGAGTCATTATACTGTGTAAGGGGCCCTCACAGTATGATGAATGACCCCCCAGTGGCCCCCTCACATACCTATCATTGCAGGGGAGCTGGTCGTCCTGTCCATCACTAACCGCAGCTCCCTGCGCTCCTTCTCTCAGGCGGCCGCTGCAGCAGTGAGCCTAACCTGGAGGAGAGAAGGAGATGTGCAGTGATGTAGCTGGAACTGACTGGGCCCCACAGCAAATTTTAGTACGCCCCCCTCCCCCCCAATGTGTGTTCACATCACGTTTTTCCTATCGGTTTGATGTATACAAATGTGCAGCGCTCCACGTTTTTGTATCCTGCAGAGTCAAGTAAAAAATGCATACGTTAACGTATATGGTTTTTTACAATGGAACTGTATGGTGACCGGACGCCACTGTACGACATCAGTCTGAGGATTGTATGGTGACCGGACGCCACTGTACGGCATCAGTCTGAGGATTGTATGGTGACCGGACGCCACTGTACGGCATCAGTCTGAGGATTGTATGGTGACCGGACGCCACTGTACGGCATCAGTCTGAGGATTGTATGGTGACCGGACGCCACTGTACGGCATCAGTCTGAGGATTGTATTGTGAGCGGACGCCACTGTACGGCATCAGTCTGAGGATTGTATGGTGACCGGACGCCACTGTACGGCATCAGTCTGAGGATTGTATGGTGACCGGACGCCACTGTGCGGCATCAGTCTGAGGATTGTATGGTGACCGGACGCCACTGTACGGCATCAGTCTGAGGATTGTATGGTGACCGGACGCCACTGTACGGCATCAGTCTGAGGATTGTATTGTGAGCGGACGCCACTGTACGGCATCAGTCTGAGGATTGTATGGTGACCGGACGCCACTGTAGGCATCAGTCTGAGGATTGTATGGTGACCAGACGCCACTGTACGGCATCAGTCTGAGGATTGTATGGTGACCGGACGCCACTGTACGGCATCAGTCTGAGGATTGTATGGTGACCGGACGCCACTGTACGGCATCAGTCTGAGGATTGTATGGTGACCGGACGCCGCTGTACGGCATCAGTCTGAGGATTGTATGGTGACCGGACGCCACTGTACGGCATCAGTCTGAGGATTGTATGGTGACCGGACGCCGCTGTACGGCATCAGTCTGAGGATTGTATGGTGACCGGACGCCACTGTACGGCATCAGTCTGAGGATTGTATGGTGACCGGACGCCACTGTACGGCATCAGTCTGAGGATTGTATGGTGACCGGACGCCACTGTACGGCATCAGTCTGAGGATTGTATGGTGACCGGACGCCACTGTACGGCATCAGTCTGAGGCATCTGGTAACGCATACATTTTTGGTATACATTAAATGGATGGCAAAAATGGGATGTGAACCCAACCCTAGTGTCAGAATAAGGACCAGTACACAGCGGAGCAGCGTGGCGGAGAGGGGAGGCCGCCATGTACTGACAGAGCGCTACCTGGTCCTGGTGGTCAGGGATGAGGACTGTGCTTCCCAAGGATCATTTTCTACTGGGAAATACAGTGCACAATATAATACACTAGAATGTATATAATATAAAGATATTAGCCCTACCCCCAAATAATAATACAATTAGGGGGTCATTTATTACATAGAAATACGTCTGTTAGGCTACTTTCACACTTGCGTTCGGGGCTCCGCTTGTGAGTTCCGTTTGAAGGCTCCCACAAGCGGCCCCGAACGGATTCGTCCAGCCCTAATGCATTCTGAGTGGATGCGGATCCGCTCAGAATGCATCAGTATGGCTCCATCTGTCCTCCGCTCCGCTCAGCAGGCGGACACCTGAACGCTGCTTGCAGCGTTCGGGTGTCCGCCTGGCCGTGCGGAGGCAAACGGATCCGTCCAGACTTACAATGTAAGTCAATGGGGACGGATCCGTTTGAAGTTGACACAATATGGCTCAATTTTCAAACGGATCCGTCCCCCATTGACTTTCAATGTAAAGTCTAAACGGATCCGTTTGCATTATCATGCAAACGTATACGTTCTGAACGGATGTAAGCGTTTGCATTATAGGTGCGGATCCGTCTGTGCAGATACCAGACGGATCCGCACCTAAACGCAGGTGTGAAAGTAGCCTTAGGCGTATTTCTGACACAGATTGTGGCACAAAGGTCCTTAGCACCACAATCTGTATCTTTTTCCGCTCATGCCAGGTCTAAAAAAGGATGGCGTGGGCAGGGAAAGGGATACAGTTATGGCCATGCAGTTATTGGATACCACCGCCATATAGTGATAACACCGCCATACAATGATAAAACCACCATACAGTGACCGGATAAAAGGGTATAAGAGGGCACAGTACAGGGAATGACTATGGGCACTGCACAGGGTGTGGTAAGAGGGCACAATGCAGGGTATAAGTGGGCACAGTACGGGGTGGGGGGCACAGTCACATGACCCTGTGACGTTAGAAGGTCCTTATGGTGAATGCTGTTCAGATGCCACCATAATGAGAGGCAGAGGAGTGAGACAGGGGCCCTGGGTGGACAGGAGGGGTGGACACAGCAAGTAGGGGGAAGGGGCTCTGAGGGGGATTCATACAAGAAGTAGTGGCAGGAGGTCTGTGCAGGGCAGCAACAGGAGATAGGGGGTGAAACAGGAGCTCTGGATACATGAGGGCGGAAAGGAGACAGCAGGGGCCCCATGAGGATGAGATAGGACAGGATATGGGGGGGCAGATGTGGGGGGGGGGGCAGGTGTCATGGAGGCAAACTGCTTAATGAAACAGTAACACAACTAAATAGAATGAAGCAGCAGCCGATCGAAGAGACCCCCCCTTCTGTCCCACAGACAAGAGACATTCACAGTGCAGACTGCAGACTCACTCACAGACTGTCTTCAGCTCCAGCTCCAGCCCTCGGTCTCTCTCCTCAGGCAGCGTGTGTCCTGTGTAGAGGGGGCGTGTCCTGTGTAGAGGGGGCGTGTCTGAGTCTCTGCAGCTCAGAGGGCCCCACCAAAGGGGTACTGCGTAAGTGAAGTGACAGCAGTGAGAGCTCCCATCTGTATTGATGGAAGTGCTCATAGCAGCTCAGTGGGCCCCCCCAGGAGCATTGGGCCCCGGCACTTGCCCGGGGATGCCGGGTTATGACGCCGGCCCTGATCCCGGCCATCCAGGTCCTCCTCCTCGTATAACACTGCTGGTTCCATCCTGGTGCTTTTAGGGTCACTGTACTGAGACATGCGCAGTGTTCCCTCTAAGCTGCGCGGGTGCGCGACCGCGCAGCAACTATTGTGCCTCCGCTCATGTCCGCTCAGCACCCGCTCACCCTGCCGCCGGCAAAATGCCTACACTAATGCCCACACTAATGCCCACACTCAAGATGACGTTTTCAATACGACCTGTGACTGAGGCTCAGCGTGGCACCGCCTACACATATTACCGCTCTACTGCTGCGGCTCCTCCTTTTTCTGACCGGAAGAGGAGAGAGGAGGACTGGACTGAGCACGCAGCAGCCAGGCGAGGTAACGTCAGCGGCGTCATCTTAGAGGCTAGAGTGGTTTTACCGTCAGGGTAACCCATTGGTAAAAGCTCAGCAAAGACATTATTTGAACTCATGGGTTTTCACAAGGGCATAATAGACTGCGCAGAAATGTATCCATCTGAGGCTCGGGGTCCAGGGGCCCCCTGGGAGTCTGGGACCCCACATACTGCAGCAATATAATACCATGGGATACCCCAGATCACACAGGGTTGTCAGACATTAACCCCTCACACTTCTTAGCTTTTCTTCTTACAGACTCTTGTTATTTGGTTTAGCTGATACACTCGAACATGTCCACAGCTGTGGCTGCGTTACATTTACAGCAGGTTACACTTGTTTCATCCTTTTGGTTCCTGGTGCTGCCCTCCGCTATGATGCCCTCACCTAAAGGACCCTCATCTACAGTGCCATCGCCTATAGCACCCCATATACAGTGCCATCACCTATAGCATCCCATCTACCATGTAATTTAATCTTGCCAAGAACAACAGCGTGATGGAGCTATACATTACCGTGCTAAAATGAATAGCACTATAGATGACTACAGTATACATTATAAGCCCTGTACCATGCTGTACAATATACAGTATAATCCATACACCATAGTGTACAGTATAATCCCTGCCCCATGCCGTATGATATACAGTATAGTTCATATACCAGTGGGCTTATGCCTTTTGATCAAAACGTACCCTAATGCCTCTTGTACAGCATGAAGTATGGGGGGCTGTACACTTTAATATTGCACTGAGAAGCGAGTTTAATTAGCTCTAAGCATAGCATTGTGGATGTGCGATCCAGTTCTGTTTCTCCCCTTGGTATGCACCATGCTGTACAATATACAGTATAATCCATACACTATGCCGTACAATATACACAATAACCCCACAGTGTAGGTGTTATACCGTATATTATACAGCATGGTGTATGGATTATAATGCATATTGTACAGCATGGTGCATACCAAGGGGAGAAACAGAACTGGATCGCACATCCACAATGCTATGCTTAGAGCTAATTAAACTCTATTCTCAGTGCAATATTAAAGTGTACAGCCCCCCATACTTCATGCTGTACAAGAGGCATTAGGGTACGTTTTGATCAAAAGGCATAAGCCCACTGGTATATGAACTATACTGTATATCATACGGCATGGGGCAGGGATTATACTGTATACTGTACACTATGGTGTATGGATTATAATATATATTACACAGCATGGTGTATTAACTATACTATATATTGTACGGCATGGTGCAGGGATTATAATGTATTCTGTATAGCATGGTGCAGGAATTATACTGTATATTACATAGCATGGTGCAGGGGTTACACCGTATTGTACGGGATGGCACAGGGGTTACACTGTATGCTCTTTGATGTGACAATTATCCTAGGTTTTCCTATCGCCCACCTTCGATGGCGCTGTGCCCAGCTCTGAGCTGACCCCGCTCAGCAGCTGCCAAGGCTTAGAGGGAACACTGGACATGCGTTGCCCTTAAATTGTAGAATCCACAGAAATGGTGTCTCCTGTAGCTGTCCTTCTGGCTGTAAGAACGATCCCGCTGCTTGCCACCAATGTAACGGCACCGTTTCAGCAGACAAGGGGTTAAAATCCGTTTAGGCGATATGCCCCTTTCCGAGAGACAGGCACAGCTACTGCAGAACACCAACCTCCCGAACTGGATACAAAATAGCACTCCAAACTGGAACCTCGCAAATAGCTGTCAGTCAGACGAACAGGAAAAGCGTACAGTCAGCTTACACTCCTGGCAATCAGTCTTCAACAGCATACAGGGAATCCCCCCAATAACGAGACAAGGCTCCGTCTTGAGGGTCAGCAGTGATCTGACGTGCTGGCACACCCAGCCTGGTTTTTATTACAGTTTGTTGCAGATACAACACATCCCCACAATGCATCATGGTTTCCTCCCCTCTGTCCCGGAGACGACCGAAGACAATCCAATTATCTCTCAGGACAAAAGGGAGATCGCCAATACACATGTGGAGACAACAAGACAGACATCACCATTTAAACACACAATGGGACAATAGAAACACACCCAGCATATTCCTCCCCTCTGCCGGTGATGACCATTGAACACAATAACGAATATAATTATCAAAGGCAGAGAAATACAGTTTTATAAAACATATCACAGGAACCCCAAAACATGCAATAACCCCATAACCAATATATCCTCGGAACCGGGGGATCTGGGTGAACCACATGTCCAAAATTCACCCACATCCGTTCAGTAGTTTGGAAGATACAGTTACACTGAAAATATACAAGTTATACCGAAAATAGTCACTAATAAATGTGTCCCCTGTTTGGTAGTTTCAAACTACTGAATGATGTCTCTGTGCACCAAATACAGGCAAGATAGCCCCGTGTGGGAAAGTCAGAACAGTGTCTGTGAGTTACAATGGCCGCTATCTATTGTTCTCACCATGTGCTTCATCCAAGCAAGTAAGGCAGAGGATGCAATCCAGGGACAGAGGGCTCCGTCCCAAGTGCCTTAAGACCCAATAACTTAAGGGACCATAATCCCAGGGCAGGAGGCTGGCAAACAGCCCCCTCCAAAACACCGTGGCGAGGTTGGTTTCGCCACACCCATGTATGTCTTCTACTCCGCCGGCCATTGTCCCAGCTCATTTTGTGGCAGAGAATATTAGAAGGGATATACTGGCAGGCAAAGAAGTCAACCTGGCATCTATCCTCATAGCATCGCACGATGCCAGCGAGCACAGAACAATTGATTGTGGGGAGGTGTCAGTGGTGATGAGGTCAAAGGATGCCCGGTTGAATCGCAAGCTGTCCATACCGGAATTTGTTCTCGCATTCAGCTTGTTCAGAGACGTCATCTGCTTGGCGCAGCCAAATAGGAGGGAGGAGCTGGACGCCTATTTGTACCAGGTCACTGATTTGGGTCACAAGTATGGGGGCTCGGCGTTCTATGACAATCACCGGTCCTTCGCAGCTAAAGCCGCAGCCTCCCTAGCACAGTTCCAATTTATGACTAATTGGGCTGTGCTGGATATGGAGTTATTCTGCAGGCATTTTGCTGGTCTCCGAGCCCCCACTTGTGGCACATGCCAGTCCATTATTCATGCCACGGAATGGTGCCCCAACGAGGCGTCTGCTCATCTGGACAGAGCCCTTCCGGGAACGTCGGGTGTCCCCAGGGGCCTGGCCCTCATGGACAAGTTTGGCAGGCCTATTGTCTATCTGGGCAAGAGCCAGATATGCAATAATTTCAACTTCGGTCACTGCATGTTCAGTGGGTGCAGGGCCCTTCACGTGTGCACGGTCTGCTTTCGGGCACATACCAGGTCCACCTGTCCTAAAAAATCTGCCAAGCAGGCATGACTGACCGACGTCAACGTGGATCTCCTGGAGGCGCTCCTGGAAGGTCATGACGACCGGCAGTTCGTGCATCATTTGATCACTGGCCTGTCACTAGGGTTCCACACGGGATTGGTGGCCCTGCCGCACTCAAATTGGGAGTGTGAGAACCGCCTCTCTGCCAGACAGGATCCTGAGGCGGTGCAAGCGGCATTATCCTTGGAATTGGATAAAGGGTTCATCATCGGCCCTTTTGACTCAATCCCCTTTGAGGTTTGGAGGGTCAACCCTATTGGAGTGGTGGCTAAGAAAGGCTCAAATAAAAAAAGGCTGATCTACGATCTCTCGGCTCCTCATTCCTCGCACATCCCTAGTATTAACTCTCTCATACCATCAGAAGAGTTCAGCATGACGTACTCCTCTATCGATAAGGCTATTCAGTTCATTCTCAAGGCAGGCAGGGGGGCCTGGTTGTCTAAAACTGATATTGCTGATGCCTTTAAATTGCTCCCGATCCTCCCGCAACTGTGGCAATATTATGGCATCAAGTGGGCAGGCAGATACTACTTTGCCAATCGTCTAACGTTTGGCTCAAAAAGCAGCCCATGGCTGTTTGACTGTCTGGCCCAGGCCCTGCACTGGATTCTGGTCGAACATGGGTAGGCTCCTATGTGTATCCACTACCTGGATGATTTCCTGCTGGTGGAGCACCCCTCCCGACAGCCCTCCGGTTTATCCTCCCTGCTGGAGTTGTTTTTGGCGCTTCAGGTCCTTCTTCGACGATCACCTTCCTGGGGGTCATTCTGGATTCTGTTAAGTTGGAAGCAAGGCTCCCCGAGGAGAAGTTACAGCAGATCCGGTTAGCCATCCAGGAGGCTGCCAAATCCTGCTTCCTGACCAAGACAAGCCTCCAGTCGTTGCTGGGCCGGCTGAACTTCGCCATGAGGGTCATGCCCCAGGGGCGCACCTTTGTGTCCCGGCTCTTGCTGCTCCTGCCATCGGCCCCAGAACAGGACAGTGTCGTTCATTTGGACCAACAGGCCATGGCAGACCTGTCCATGTCGAGCACGTTCATGTCCTCATGGAATGACGTGAGGTTGTTCATTCGCCCCCCGGGACCCGTCCTCTCCCACGGTCTATTCTGACACGGCCGCATCCAAGGGCTTTGCAGCCATATTTGGCACCCACTGGCTTACCGGTGCCTGACCATCCCAGATTATGCTGGACGGACAGGCCCTTTCGGTCATCCCCCCTGTTGGAGTTGTGTCCATTGGTGGCAGCGGCCCATGTATGGGGCCACGATTGGTCAGACTCAAGGGTATTATTCATTACCGATAGTCAGGACTTGGTCAACATCATCCGCAATGGCAGAGCCAAATCCCCTAAGATCATGGCTCTCATGCGTAGGCTGGTTTGGTTGTCCATGGTACATAATTTTTGCATTGAGTGCTCCCACATTCAGGGTTCCAAGAATACGGCTGCTGATGCGCTGTCCCGGTCGATGTCTTCTTTCAGAACATGCCACTCGCAGACGCAATGGGGGCAGGCGTTCCGGCATACAGCGACCTGGTGTGGGACTAACATCATTGATCAGCAAAGCAAAGGACCTGTTGCACCAGAGCTTGTCTGAAAATACAGTCAGGAACTATCGTACGGGCTGGAATTTGTATAGAAAATTTGCTGAGAGTCATCCACAGGGCAACGTGGATGACGTGTCATTCATTATGGCCTTCATCGCGCATTGCCATGCCAACCTCGGACTCGCTCACAATACCATCCGCCTGTAGTTGGCGGGGGTGCAACATCAGTTCACGTTGGACAATCCGGCCCGGATCTCTTTCTTTACATCACAGGCCATCAAGGCCACGCTCCGGGGCATTGAAAAAGCCGGTGCAAGTAAGCCGGTGGTCCGGCAACCCATGTCCGGCTCCTTGTTTAGGCAATTGTCCTTGGCTCTGGATGGTGATCCTTTTGGGCCCTTGGTTAGCACCATCATTAAAGCCGCCCTTTACCTAGGGTTTTACGGGTTCCTTCGTCCAGGGGAATTCACCGCCTCCGTCCGCAACGGCCGTCATCTCCAGAAGCAGCACTTGACCTGGCATCACGACCTGTTTGTACTGAGCATTCCGTCTACCAAGACCGCTCAGACAGGGCCTCCAACCCTGGTTTCTTTCTACCCCTCGCACAACGACTGGTGCCCGGTCAAGGTGCTGCGACAGTTGTCTGTGGCCCTGAAGGCGGCAGCAGCAGATAGTCCCTTACTCCCCTTCAAAGGAGGGCCGTTGTCCACGCCCCAGTTAATGTCACATGTGCGCTCATTAGTGGCGGGGTTAGGTCAAGACCCGAAGGGCATCTCGGGACACTCCTTTCGTATTGGGGCGGCCTCTGCGGCATCTAGGCACCAGATACCTCCTCATGTCATCAGGTGCATGGGGCGCTGGAGGTCGTCATGTTTTGCTAGATACGTTCCAAATCCTCAATCAGAAATCCGTAATGCTTTCTGTTCTCTTGCCCTGTAACGGCACAATAAAGTATCTGTCTGTATGATTGTGTCTCCTTTTTGGCCCCTTTTAGGCCTATCCTCGTTACAGGCTTCCGGCATTAACCAGCCAGAGGTCGGCGCTAGCTCCTTCGTCCAGGGACCGTCGCCCTGACCACAAATATATATATACATTTAGATCCTTAAGTTTTTCCTTTTCAGGTTTTTGTTGACTCATCTGGCGAAGGACTTCTGGTCATTTTGTCTGGCCAAGGACATCACAGTCGTGGCGGAACACATTCCGGGTCTGCACAATACCCTCACCGACTGGAGTTCTCTCTATATCTTGGATGCCAGTGATTGGAAATTAGACATGACAGTATTCTCTGCCATATCGTCTCTTTGGGGTCCTTTCTCCTTCTATCTATTCGCCTCACGCTTGAACGCTCAACTGCCCAGATTTCACAGTTGGCGTCGGGATCTGGACGCAGAGGCGGTAGACGAGTTTCTACAGCATTGGACGGGGTCCCTCATGTATGCTTTTCCTCTGTTTGCCTTGATTCCACAGGTTGTAGCCCAAATTCACCGTCAGTCGGCCGAACTGGTTTTGATTCTGCCCTTTTGGAGGACTCAGTCCTGGTTTCCCCAGTTTTTGGAGTTGCTGATCGAAGAGCCGTCCTTCATCACAGTTTTTAGGAACTGTTGGTGGGTCCTTCGAACCATCTGCACCCTCTTCAGGACAGCTCCTTGCGGCTTTTAGCGTGCAGAATGTCAGGAGTCCCTGGTACGTTGCGGGAGTTTCGGAGACGACTAGAATCCTTTTGGAAAATGCATGGGCCCTCGTTACCAGACGAGCATATCGGGCAGCCTGGGGATCTTGGACTCGTTGGTACAGTGTTCAGAATTTGGATCCCGTTGAGGCGCCTGTGATGGACATTTTGCAATTCCTTACCTCCCTTTTTGAGGAAGGGAAAGCTTATCGTACTATCAATCTATTCCGATCGGCGATTTCTTCCAGGCATCGCGGTTTTGACGGCTGTCCAGCAGGCTGGCATCATTTGGTGTGTCGCTTGCTAAAAGGCTCTCGTCTTTCCCGGCCACCTAGGAGGCCGGGCTTTACGTCAAGTTTTTCTCAGTTGTTCATTTCTTTCTGACAGCCCTTCACCCCGGTGACTAGTGTTACACTTTCACGATGGGTTAAATGGATTCTTTCCCTTGCTGGCATAGACACTTTCATTTTCACTGCACACTCCGTTAGGGGTGCAGCCGCCACATCCATGGCGGTGTCTGGGGCGCGACTTGAAGATATCCTTAAATTGGCGGATTGGTCGCGTGTTTCTACATTTAGGGAGTTCTATTTTTGACCATCGTTTCATGCGTTTTTTTCGATCATGAATAGACTTTAAACTTGCAATAGGAGCCTTCGTGTCTTTACGTCATAGAATAGGAAAATCATGTAATTCTCTTCCCTGCTGGGGCTGTAATACCCAACCTCTACCAGTAGGTGGCAGCCGCCTCTATGGAAATCTCTGCTCTGCAGCCGCAGGAGGTGTTTTTATTTTTATTAGAAGGAGCAGAATGTCCTGAGATCAGAGCTGAAGGAACCGGCACAAGTGATCCGAAATGTGGGATCGGACCAGTCTGTGCAGCGAGGGAAGTCAGTGCTTACAAAGAAGGATCCTGATCTGGAAATGATGGAAATCCTGGAAGCTGCGAATGAGAGCAAAAAGTGCTGCGGTATATGCCGGTGCCGTATAGATAAAGATCATTCACATTAGGATAGACAGTGAGGGTTAGCAGCGCCTCTCTTGTCCATAGGCCGTGTCTGGTATTGCAGCTCAGCACAGGTCACCTGTAGGCCATTAGATAGCTGCAGCCTCCGGGGCCCTGTTTTATAGATACCTGTGTGTATCAGGAGCCGTGCCTCCAAACAGTGTCAGGCTCCGCTGGGCTGGATCGGGGATTGGATTTCAGGTCTTTTCAGGTCTCTGGAAGTAGGGTTTTAGGAAGGACCCCACAGACTCCGGAGTCCCATTCGCTGGAGCTCGGCATTCTTCAAACTATCTGTAACTTGGACTGAAATAACATGAAATCTCTATTTTACAGGCCTCGTGTTCATGGCTGGATACACAATACAGGATAAGTAATGTATGTACACAGTGACTGCACCAGCAGAATAGTGAGTGCAGCTCTGGAGTATAATACAGGATGGAACTCAGGATCAGTACAGGATAAGTAATGTATGTACACAGTGACTGCACCAGCAGAATAGTGAGTGCAGCTCTGGAGTATAATACAGGATGTAACTCAGGACCAGTACAGGATAAGTAATGTATGTACACAGTGACTGCACCAGCAGAATAGTGAGTGCAGCTCTGGAGTATAATACAGGATGGAACTCAGGATCAGTACAGGATAAGTAATGTATGTACACAGTGACTGCACCAGCAGAATAGTGAGTGCAGCTCTGGAGTATAATACAGGATGTAACTCAGGACCAGTACAGGATAAGTAATGTATGTACACAGTGACTGCACCAGCAGAATAGTGAGTGCAGCTCTGGAGTATAATACAGGATGTAACTCAGGATCAGTACAGGATAAGTAATGTATGTACACAGTGACTGCACCAGCAGAATAGTGAGTGCAGCTCTGGAGTATAATACAGGATGTAACTCAGGATCAGTACAGGATAAGTAATGTATGTACACAGTGACTGCACCAGCAGAATAGTGAGTGCAGCTCTGGAGTATAATACAGGATGTAACTCAGGATCAGTACAGGATAAGTAATGTATGTACACAGTGACTGCACCAGCAGAATAGTGAGTGCAGCTCTGGAGTATAATACAGGATGTAACTCAGGATCGGTTCAGGATAAGTAATGTATGTACACAGTGACTGCACCAGCAGAATAGTGAGTGCAGCTCTGGAGTAAAATACAGGATGTAACTCAGGACCAGTACAGGATAAGTAATGTATGTACACAGTGACTGCACCAGCAGAATAGTGAGTGCAGCTCTGGAGTATAATACAGGATGTAACTCAGGATCGGTTCAGGATAAGTAATGTATGTACACAGTGACTGCACCAGCAGAATAGTGAGTGCAGCTCTGGAGTATAATACAGGATGTAACTCAGGATCAGTACAGGATAAGTAATGTATGTACACAGTGACTGCACCAGCAGAATAGTGAGCGCAGCTCTGGAGTATAATACAGGATGTAACTCAGGATCAGTACAGGATAAGTAATGTATGTACACAGTGACTGCACCAGCAGAATAGTGAGTGCAGCTCTGGAGTATAATACAGGATGTAACTCAGGATCGGTTCAGGATAAGTAATGTATGTACACAGTGACTGCACCAGCAGAATAGTGAGTGCAGCTCTGGAGTATAATACAGGATGTAACTCAGGATCAGTACAGGATAAGTAATGTATGTACACAGTGACTGCACCAGCAGAATAGTGAGCGCAGCTCTGGAGTATAATACAGGATGTAACTCAGGATCAGTACAGGATAAGTAATGTATGTACACAGTGACTGCACCAGCAGAATAGTGAGTGCAGCTCTGGAGTATAATACAGGATGTAACTCAGGATCAGTACAGGATAAGTAATGTATGTACACAGTGACTGCACCAGCAGAATAGTGAGTGCAGCTCTGGAGTATAATACAGGATGTAACTCAGGATCGGTTCAGGATAAGTAATGTATGTACACAGTGACTGCACCAGCAGAATAGTGAGTGCAGCTCTGGAGTATAATACAGGATGTAACTCAGTATCAGTACAGGATAAGTAATGTATGTACACAGTGACTGCACCAGCAGAATAGTGAGTGCAGCTCTGGAGTAAAATACAGGATGTAACTCAGGACCAGTACAGGATAAGTAATGTATGTACACAGTGACTGCACCAGCAGAATAGTGAGTGCAGCTCTGGAGTATAATACAGGATGTAACTCAGGATCAGTACAGGATAAGTGATGTATGTACACAGTGACTGCACCAGCAGAATAGTGAGTGCAGCTCTGGAGTATAATACAGGATGTAACTCAGGATCAGTACAGGATAAGTAATGTATGTGCACAGTGACTGCACCAGCAGAATAGTGAGTGCAGCTCTGGAGTATAATACAGGATGTAACTCAGGATCAGTACAGGATAATTTTTTTTTTTAATAGTATCTTTTTATTAAAGTTTAACAAAAAGCATTGCAAACACTCCAATTGCAGGCGAACTACAAAAAAGTTCAGTACATTAACCCTTTCATGACCAAGGGTCATTGATACCCCAGTGTCCAGGTTAAAATTTACAAATCTGACATGCGTCACTTTATGTGGTAATAGCTTTGGAACACTTTTATTTATCCAAGCCATTCTGAGATTGTTTTCTCGTGACATATTTTACTTCATGATTTCACCTTTATTTATGAAAAAATCCCAAATTTACCAGAAATTTTGAAAAATTCACAATTTTCAAAATTTCAATTTCTCTGCTTCTAAAACAGAAAGTCATACCTAATAAAATATTTATTACTTAACATTTCCCATATGTCTACTTTATGTTGGCATCATTTGGGAAATGTAATTTTATTTTTTGGGGACGTTAGAGGCTTAGAAGTTTAGAAGCAATTCTTAAAATGTTTAAGAAAATTTCCAAAACCCACTTTTTAAGGACCAGTTCAGGTCTGAAGTCACTTTGTGGGGCTTACATAGTAGAAACCCCCCATAAATGACCCCATTGTAGAAACTACACCCCTCAAGTTACTCAAATCTGATTTTACAAACTTTGTTAACCCTTTAGGTGTTCCACAAGAATTAAAGGAAAATGGAGATTACATTTCTAAATTTCGCTTTTTGGGCAGATTTTCCATTTTATTACATTTATTTTCTTTAACACATTGAGGGTTAACAGCCAAACAAAACTCAATTATTATTACCCTGATTCTGCGGTTTATGGAAACACCCCACATGTGGTCGTAAACTGATGTAAGGGCACACGGCAGGGCGCAGAAGGAATGGAACGCCGTATGGTTTTTGGAAGGCAGATTTTGCTGGACTGGTTTTAGATGCCATGTCCCATTTAAAGCCCCCCTGATGCACCCTTACAGTAGAAACTCCCCAAAAGTGACCCTATTTTCGAAACTAGTGGATAAGTTGCCAGTTTTATTGGTACTATTTTGGGGTACATATGATTTTTAATTGCTCTATATTGCATTTTTTGTGAGGGAAGGTAACCGAAAAATGGCTGTTTTGGCACCGTTTTGTTTTGTTTTTTTACAAGATTCATCTGACAGAGTAGATCATGTGCTATTTTTATAGAGCAGGTTGTTCCGGACGCAATGATATCAAATATGTCTACTTTCTTTGTTTGTTTGTTTTTAGTTTTACATAATAAAGCATTTTTGAAAAAGAAATTATGTTTTTGTGTGTCCATTTTCTGAACGCCATATGTTTTTTATCGTCTTGTGCAGGGGCTCGTTTTTTGCAGAGGGAGTTGAGGTTTTTATTGGTACCATTTTTGGGTACATAAGATTTTTTGATCATTCATTATAACACTTTATAGGGCAAGGTGACCCAAAAATTGTCTGTTTTGGAACAGTTTGTATTTAATTATTTTTACAGCGTTTATCTGAGGGGTTAGGTCATGTGACAGTTTTATAGAGCAGATCGTTATGGACGTGGCAATACCTAATATGTATACTTTTTCTTATTTATTTAAGTTTTACACAATAATAGCATTTCTGAAACCCAAGTGGGATGAGGTGACGGTTTGATGGGTACTATTCTGAGGGTCATAAGCTTTTTTGATCGCTTAATGTTGCACTTTTTGTAATGTAAGGTTACAAAAATGGCTTTTTTGGCACAGTTTTTTTTTTTTTTTTTACGGTGTTCACCTAAGGGGTTAGGTCATGTGATATTTTTATCGAGCAGGTTATTACGGATGCGGCGATACCTAATATGTGCACTATTTTTATTTATTTCACTTTAACACTATAGTAGCAGATTTGAAATAAAAAAAAATTGTTTTAGTGTCTCAATGTTCTAAGAACTATAGTTTTTTATTTATTTTTTTGAGCGATTTTCTTATGTAGGGTCTAATTTTTTGCGGGATGAGGTGACAGTTTTATTGGTACCCTTTTGTTTGATATACACCTTTTTGATCGCTTGGTGTTGCACTTTTTGTGATGTAAGGTGACAAAAATGGCTTTTTTTACAGTTTTTTTATGGTGTTTATCGGACGGGGTCTATCATGTGATATATTTATAGAGACGGTCGTTACAGACGCGGTGATACCTAATATGTGTAATTTTTTTCATTTTTTATAGGAAATGGCAAAAAAAATTATTTTATATATTTTTTATTTTTTTATTTTTACTTTTATTATTTTCACTTTTTTTTTTTATCAAGTTCCTCTTGGATCTTGAAGATCCAGTGGGGCTGATGGCTGTACTATACTTTGCAATGCTCTTGCATTGCAAAGTATCATACTATCAGATGCCCCGTAGGTGGCAACACTGGACGCTTTTGCATGGCAACAATCGGGCGCTGCCATCGCAGCGTGGCAGCCCCGATGGTGGAGAGAGGGAGCCCCCTCCCTCTATTAACCCCATGGATGCCGCTGCCCTGGCATCTATGGGGTTACAGCAGAGTGTCCGCATAGAGCTGACACTCTCTGCTGATGGCGGCGGCTCAGGAATGGAGCCGCCGCCATCACACACAGCAGGGGGGCCGCATCGGAGGCAGGGCAGCCTTGAAAAGGGGGGCGGGGGGTTGGGGGGGTATGTCCAGCATTGAGGGAGGCTGAGGCAGTTCAAATGGGGGCAGGAGGAATGTATGGGGCGGGGAGGGGGCGGAACGCATCAGAGGCAGGGCAGCCTTGAAAAGGGGGGCGCTGGGGTGGGGGGGGTATGTCCAGCATTGAGGGAGGCTGAGGCAGTGCAAATGGGGGCAGGAGGAATGTATGGGGCGGGGGCGGACCGCATCAGAGGCAGGCTGCAGAAATGTGGATGGGAGAGGGGGGAACAGGAGGGGACAAGGGGGGGCTTGGAGGCGCACAGATCGGGGGGCACAGATCGGGGGGCACAAGGACACTACCTGATTTCAGGCTCTGATCTGCAGAGCGCAGATCAGAGCCTGAGACCGGCATTTTTTCACTGCCGCAATCCGATTGGTTAGTCTGCATAGACTAACCAATCGGATCCATTGCCGGCAAGGGGCCACTCTGATTGGTCCCTTGCCGGCATTACTGCACTGTATGCTGTCCCTGCCAGCAGCAGTCCAGGGGCAGAAGCTTTAATCCAAGCGCTTTGCAGCTCTTGGATTAAAGACCTTGCTTGACGTTTATACACGTGGTAGCTGCACAGGGCATGTGCAAATATCACGTATATAAACGTATTGCAGTCGGGAAGGGGTTAATTGACATGGAATCAGTCACAGCAGCTTCCTTTAGCCCTTACTCAGGTCAAAAGCGGATATCAACTTGATAGTATGAATAGCACCCAATAGATTATATCTCGGAGTAATAAAGAGTACTGCACGCACACACACCTTCATTGGTCAGAAGCAAACACCACTACTTCCCAGGGTATCAGTGTTTGGGCTTCAATCCAAGGATCCCATATCTTCATGAAACTATCAGGGGTCCCTCGTCTCTCATATATAAACGTATATAATTCGAGGTCGGTATTGACTAGATGTATCCATTGTTGGATACAGTAGGACTTTTAGGGGGTTTCCAATTTAGGAGGATAGTTTTCCTAGCATAGAACATAGAAGAGTATTCTGTATAGTTTTCTACCAAATTTGGTGGGAACAATCTCATTGGCTATCCCCAACAGACTCGTCATCGCAGTACAGACATTAGGAAAGCCTAGTTTATCATTAATATAAGTATGAACCCCTTCCCAGAAGTTATAAATGACCGGACACTGTCAAATCATGTGTATTAGGCTGCCCTTTTCATACCCACATCTTGTACATTGAGGGTCTGGTAATTTACCCGATCTCTCAGGGGTGTAGTATATCCTGTGAAGCCACTTAGCTTTAATCAATTGATCTCTAGCACCTACCACTGTGGATCTCCATGTATGGCTAAATTCTTTAATATGCATATCTTCCAAATTTTCGACATCCCTTCTTCACTTGACAAATGAGTTATCGGGGGGAGAATCCTGTAACGTCATCGGCGATGCATAGAGAGCCGACACTGGCTTGACTAAAGGAACCCTCCTGACCACTGCTTCCACAGGGCCACAGCTCTAGAGGTTCTCTGCCAAACTGAGCCTGACAGGCATGTCTAAGCTTAAGATATCTGTACAGACCATGTTGGGGCAGATTCAATTCCTGCTTCAGACTGTTAAAGGATCTGAATAGACCCTTATCATATAGTTGGGTAAGATAACGCACCCCTTTTTGGGGCCAGAATTCTAATTCCATTAATGAGAACAACTCCGGTAACACTCTATTTTTCCACAATTGCATATATGGTGACCAAGCAACACTATTCTCGCCAGAGTTAAGCATCCGACTCCATTTAACCCAAACCTTTGCTGCCGCAGCCATCGATTGAGTATAGTGTTCTGCAGAACCAGCCCCTTTCCTATATGCCAAATTCATAAGTGCTTCATAGGACCCTAACAACGCTGCCTCCAACACTACCGTCGGGTTACCCAAGTCTGCCCGTACCCACCACGCCACATAGTTTAACTGCACAGCTACATAGTACATGTATAGGTTGGGTAAAGCAAGCTCCCCCCGCAGGTAAGATGCCTGAAGGGTGCGTCTTGCTATTCTGGGAGAAGATTTGTTCCATAGAAAGGGAGTGATTACTCTATCCATGGTGGTAAAGTGTTTCCTGGGAAGCAGCGTTGGGGCAGCCCTATAGAGGTATAGCAATTATTGATACGCCCAATGAGATTTAAGGGTAAGTTTTCCCATGCTTCTAATTTTTGGGTAATGTATTGCATTGTAGGAACAACATTTGAGTCGTAAAATTTTGCCACCTCTCTGTGAACAATAATCCCCAAATATGTAAATTGCTCTACAATCTGAAGCTTAGTGTTCAATGAAACGCGAGCTGGGTCAGAGCCATTAATTATGATATGGCTTGGGTTGGACGGCACTCCTCTGGTGCCGTTTGGTACGGTGCTCAATGGTACTTGAGGTAATATAGTAAAAGGAAACCACGGCACTCGTTTCAGTAGTTTTGAAAATTAATATTTTCATATTTTCATTTCATTTCATGTCATCATTTATCATTTCATTTTGGTGAGCATCCAGGAATGAGATATGCACAGACTGGCCAACGTTTCGGTCCTAATATGGGACCTTGATCACAGCCTTAGTCTTGCCTCTACCTAAGGGGAAGGAGTCCGATGTGTATCCATTTACTGTGACTCTCGCCTAATGGAATTTATAAAGCATCTGTAGCCAGCGCAGACATTTCGCAGGGAATCCCATTCGAACCAACACCGCCCAAATAAATTCCCACTCTACTGAATCGAAGGCTTTTTCATTGTCTAAGGAAGCGAGAGCCCTCATACCTCGATTATCATGGTTGACCAGAAGATTAGTGAACAAACGCCTTAGATTAATATCGGTAGTCTTCCCTGGCATGAAACCCGACTGGTCTACCCCAACCAAGGAAAGAATTACCTCCCTCAATCTTAAAGCCAGTATCTTCGCAAAGATTTTGACGTCAAGATTCAGAAGTGAGATAGGTCGATAAGAGCTACACTGGTCAGATGGTTTTCCCTGCTTATGAATCACTACTATTGTCGCCTCCAAGAAAGAAGGAGGTAGCAAACCCTGTCGTCCCTATCCAGAGAGGGAATATTAATACCTGCCAGAAATTTGGCAATCTCTCCCAAAGTGCCTGTGGTCTTGGGGGCATACAAGTTCGAATAGTAGGAGGCAAACTGCCGGCAGACGTCTCTAGGTTCCCTCAACAACACCCCTTGACCATTCAGGACTCCCGCCACTACCGTTTGCTGGGTCTCAGATCGGGCCAGATATGCCAAAGCTCGACCTCACTTATCACCATCTGAGAAAACGGTTTGTCTCTGATTCAGGAGTTTCTTCTGAGTATACTCAGTCAAATGTAGAGTAAACCTACGTGCATCTAGCCACATATTTTACCTCTCACTACACGGATCCAGTATGAACAGCCTCTCACTATCTGCTCCTTCCATCTCCAGTTTTGTCCGCTCGATACTCCATTCCTTTCTGTGAGTTGCTATTGCAGCAATCAGTGCCCCCCTCATTACTGACCTAAAATCATCCCATTCTACCAGGGGATTCGTAGACCCTTCATTTTCTATCCAGTAGTTTCCCATAACATCTAGGCTATCGCTCACCACCGGTAAGACCTCGAGCCACATGGGATTCAACCGCCATTGCTTATCGGCTGAAGCCAACGGCTGGGACAGAATCAGAAGGAGGGGGGCATGATCCGAAACACCTCTCAGCAGATCATCACTGGACCTGATATAAGGAGATAAATCTCCGCTGACAAAGGCCAAGTCTATACGGGATAGTGAGCCAGTGGAAGCCGAATAACACGAGAATTGTGTATCTGTGGGATGAAAATAACGCCACATCTCTATCAGACCATAGGCATTAGTCCAACGTGGCAGCCAATTGTTGTGAGAGGCCCGGGGAATCAATCTGTCCTGTACTGGATCTAAAGTGGCCTTGTAGTCGCCCATAATAATGGAGGGCGTTGCTGGAAACATTGCTATCTTAGCTATAATTAAATCTAGGACTTCTCTGTGGAATGGAGGAGGGATATAGAGACCCCCAATAAATCCTGCAGCCCCCTGACTCTAGCATGTAGAATCACATATCTACCATAAGGGTCTAAGTGTGCGGAGAGGACTTGAAACGGGAGACTCCTAGTAATTAAGACAGAAACATCAATAGACAAAACCAAAGATTAGGGATTATAACAGGAGTAACAGCGGTGAAACCCAACACCCCCCCCCCCCCCCCCCAACATTCCGGTCAGTGATGCAATCTGACATTTAAGCAGTAATCAGCTCTTTCAGTTGTCACCGCCAGAGCTCGGTCCATCAGCGGTCAGGCCGTGCATTTAGATTCCTGTTGATCCAATCTGTTGCTTCTTCAGGAGTATTAAAGAAACGCACAGTTTCTCCATCTTGCATGCACAAGCGGGAAGGGTAGATCATTGCGTATTTCACATTCTTATCAGCTGCGCTCGGACCTCAGGGAACTGCTTCCTTTTCTTCTGGACCTCCGCAGTAAAGTCCGGGTAAAATGACAAGCGGACATTCTCATAGGTGATGTTGCCCTTCTGTCTGGCGGCTAATAAAATAGCGTCTCTATCCCTGTAGTTCAGGATTCTGATAATGAAGGGCCTTGCAGGGGATCCCGGCGATAAAGGCCTCGTCGGGACCTGATGTGGCCTCTCTACAACAAAGCAACTGCAGAGAGACTGGGAGGATGCAGTACCTCTTTTATGAGTTGTGCCGCGAATATTTCCGGGAAAGACCCCTCCACTCGCTCCGGTAGGCCCAGAATACGGATGTTGTTACGTCAGCATCTTCCGCTCTGGCTTGTAGCATCTGGACCTGTTGTACCAGCTGCCTGGTGTCATTTCCATCTCCTCGAGACGCATCTTCCACGTCGCTCACTCTTTGCTCCACGGCAGACGTTCTCTCACGTATTATGTCAAAGTCGTGCGGTAAACAGCTGAGATCAGACTGGAGATGGTCTTTCTTGGATGTAAGAGCAGCTTGACAAGTTGCTATAGCTTTCATAATTTGAGAGGCTTCAGCAGAGGCCACAGGGACACGAGACCCCTCACCGTCTTGCTCCGTCTGACTCATGGCGTCCATGTATTGTTTAACAGCTGATGGAGCCACAGAAGAGGTTTGGCGGCCCATAGAGACAGTCCCCAGACACCTGACAGGCCAGCTGAGGTATGGCGCTGCTGCAGTATGTCAGACAGTTACTTTATCGACTCCAGCGAGTCCTGAGTATCAGTACTGTTACACTGTATAGGGGGTAGGTATGTCGGTCCCACTGTCAAGTAATAGTGTATACTTCAAAGGGGTCTTCTAGCAGCCACTGTAATGTTTATGGAGAGATCTCCCAGTAGGAGGACCGCAATAGGGCTTATACTGGTAGTGTTCTCTGGGGGAGACGTTCACACTGCGCCGCAGCTACACTTCATCTGCCAGGTCAGAGAGGAGTTCTTCGGCGCACTACCTCCGCTGGCAAGATGGCGCGCACCACGCGGCTCCCTTCCTGCTACAGCCACAGGTCGTGTGAGTCCAGAGGGCACCGGTAGTAGCCTAAGGTAGGATGTAAGCAACTGTCGGGATGTCGTACCTGCAGTGCGCATTCACACTCCGTCCATCCTTGTCACAGCGCCGTGTCTCACTCTCTTCTGGCAGTGTCTCCCTGCTCTCTCTTTTGCTCCACCAGCGCCTTCAGTTTGACAGCTGAGCTGCGGCGTTTAAGTCTATGCGATGTGACCCTAATGCTTAAGGAACCTGATGGTATCAATGTGGCCTCAAATAACCCCGATTTTGCCAGGTGTTCATAGGGTATCTAACAGGATGTATGTACACAGTGACTCCACCAGCAGAATAGTGAGTGCAGCTCTGGAGTATAATACAGGAGATAACTCAGGATCAGTACAGGATAAGTAATGTATGTACACAGTGACTGCACCAGCAGAATAGCGAGTGCAGCTCTGCAGTATAATACAGGATGTAACTCAGGATCAGTACAGGATAAGTAATGCATGTACACAGTGACTGCACCAGCAGAATAGTGAGTGCAGCTCTGGAGTATAATATAGGATGTAACTCATGATCAGTACAGGATAAGTAATGTATGTACACAGTGACTGCACCAACAGAATAGTGAGTGCAGCTCTGGAGTATAATACAGGATGTAACTCAGGATCAGTACAGGATAAGTAATGTATGTACACAGTGACTGCACCAGCAGAATAGTGAGTGCAGCTCTGGAGTATAATACAGGATGTAACTCAGGATCAGTACAGGATAAGTAATGTATGTACACAGTGACTGCACCAGCAGAATAGTGAGTGCAGCTCTGGAGTATAATACAGGATGTAACTCAGGATCAGTACAGGATAAGTAATGTATTGTTATAGAAATATTTGTAGTTGAAATCCGCTCTCATCAGATTTTGTGCAAGGACAGGCAAATCCCTCAACCGCAGTCAGACCTTTGTGTTACCATCTTGAGTTCTTGCTGAGCACTCCTCCCCCTCCTCCACAGTCTGCTCACCTTTTATTTAGTCACAGTAACAATAGAAAGGGGCCGGCCCGTCACCCGACCACTTACTTCATGTAACAAGGATGCAGGAAGTGATGACATAGGAAGACAAGACACCATCATTTAGAATAACATAGCCAGCTAACACATGTATCCTATAATCTACCATTACCACTGGAGGTAACGTTATCCATCCTTGCTCAGTGATCAATGCCAGATAAAGTTACTATGATCCTCCTGCAGGTTTATTTACAGGACAGCGTCATTATCTCCAGCGGCTGATCAGGCGCACTAGAGACAACAAACGCACGTTCCTTTCATATATTGTTCTCTTAACAAATGCATCCACGCCAAGCCAATAAATCCACGTCTTGCGCGGGGGCCCTAGCCGGCGTCCATACATCTGCCAACAAAACACTGCTCTGCTGAACACATCAGTCTCCCCCGGCCCACAGCCCAGTGCTTAGCACATGGACCATTCGCCGACGGAGACCTCTGCACCCATCAGCTGTGACAGGACATACACGGGAAGATATCCACTCCAATGGTTTACCCTGACACTGAGAGACATGATGACAATACACAATATATTAAATACACATCCTAATAAAATTTCCACAACAGTCCCTCCTCTTTGTCATATGCTCCCCAGTGTCCCTCGACGATTCTCAATCTTCTTCTTTGAAAAAAACTGTCTTGTCTACGAAAAGTCCTGAATCCATAAAAACAAAACAGATGATGGAAAACAGAAAGTCAATCTTGTCACGTAGCTCAAAAACAAATCTTGACTCAGAGATTCTTTTCTTCGGGAGCTGACTCAGGAGGTGGAGTTTCGCGCTGGTCGCCGGCTGATTTGGAATCCTCTGCATCTGGTCCATGGTTTGGTCTTCAGGGCATCTTGTCTGTTAGGGCTTCGGTAACTCAGTCGATTAGACATCAGGAACATCTCACGCCAGCATATAGAAGGAATGGAAACAAAAAAACATAAGTACATGTCCTATTTCCTTTTCGCCCGGATCCAATGGAAAACCAGTGAGCCCCAAGACCTCCCAAAGCTTTAGAAAGGATTCCAACCCTCACTAGTCATAGCTCCACCTCTGACCTGCTCCTGTCAGTATGTGCCTGACCCTTATCAATGGTGTCTGCTAGCCAGGTATAACTGTCATCTAATTCACAGAAACCCTCCTTTGGACGTTCTACTGTCGTTTCTCGGTGATCTCTCTCACTGCCTCAACGGTTTCTTTGAACATCTCAATTGGCAGGTCAATTGGCAGCCCTATCCTGTGGTCAGGTCACTATTCAGAGCCAGAATCGAGGCTGGTATATCTCATTAGGAGACTCAGAGGGCCCCCGAGTGTCGGCGAGAGCCCTTTTCCTCACACTGCTACTCCTTTTCCTGAGGTCTAACTAGGGTGAACGGAGTCCATGTGTCAGTGCCAGAAACCCTAGGGCAACTCAGAGGCGAACGAAGGGGAGTAGCAGCCGTCCAGGCTGGTGTCGCTGGACACTGTAGGAGGACACACCTACAAACCGGATTCCAAAAAAGTTCGGACACTATACAAATCGTGAATAAATACTGAATGCAATGATGTGGAGGCGCCAACTTCTAATATTTTATTCAGAATAGAAAATAAATCACGGAACAAAAGTTTAAACTGAGAAAATGTACCATTTTAAGGGAAAAATATGTGGAATCAGAATTTCATGGTGTCAACAAATCCCCAAAAAGTTGGGACAAGGCCATTTTCACCGCTGTGTGGCATCTCCCCTTCTTCTTACAACACTCAGCAGACGTCTGGGGACCGAGGAGACCAGTTTCTCAGGTTTAGAAATAGGAATGCTCTCCCATTCTTGTCTAATACAGGCCTCTAACTGTTCCATCGTCTTGGGCCTTCTTTGTTGCACCTTCCTCTTTATGATGCGCCAAATGTTCTCTATAGGTGAAAGATCTGCACTGCAGACCGGCCATTTCAGTACCCGGATCCTTCTCCTACGCAGCCATGATGTTGTGATTGATGCAGAATGTGGTCTGGCATTATCTTGTAGAAAAATGCAGGGTCTTCCCTGAAAGAGATGACGTCTGGATGGGAGCAGATGTTGTTCTAGAACCTGAATATATGTTTCTGCATTGATGGTGCCTTTCCAGACATGCAAGCTGCCCATGCCACACGCACTCATGCCACCCCATACCATCAGAGACGCAGGCTTCTGAACTGAGCGTTGATAACAACTTGGGTTGTCCTTGTCCTCTTTGGTCCAGATGAAATGGCGTCCCAGATTTCCAAAAAGAACTTCGAATCGTGACCCGTCTGACCACAGAACAGTCTTCCATTTTGCCACACTCCATTGTAAATGATCCCTGGCCCAGTGAAAACGCCTGAGCTTGTGTATCTTGCTTAGAAATGGCTTCTTCTTTGCACTGTAGAGTTTCAGCTGGCAGCGGCGGATGGCGCGGTGGGTTGTGGTCACTGACAATGGTTTCTGGAAGTATTCCTGAGCCCATTCTGGGATTTCCTTTACAGTAGCATTCCTGTTTGTGGTGCAGTGTCATGTAAGGGCCCGGAGATCACGGGCGTCCAGTATGGGTTTACCGCCTTGACCCTTATGCACAGAGATTGTTCCAGATTCTCTGAATCTTCGGATGATGTTCTGCACAGTTGATGATGATAGATGCAAAGTCTTTGCAGTGTTTCGCTGGGTAACACCTTTCTGATATTGCTCCACTATCTTTCTGCGCAACATTGTGGGAATTGGTGACCCTCTACCCATCTTGGCTTCTGAGAGACACGGCCACTCTGAGAAGCTCTTTTTATACCCAATCATGTTGCCAATTGACCTAATTAGTGTTAATTGGTCTTCCAGCTCTTCGTTATGCTCAAATTTATTTATTTTTTGCCTCTTATTGCTACTTGTCCCAACTTTTTGGGGATTTGTTGCCAACGTGAAAATTTGAATCAATGTATTTTTCCTTTAAAATGATACATTTACTCGGATTAAACGTTTGATCTGTCATCTACGTTCTATTACAAATAACATACTGACATTTGCCATCTCCACATCATTGCATTCAGTTTTTATTCACAATTTGTTTAGTATTCCCAACTTTTTGGGAATCCGGTTTGTACTTTTAGAAGGCTCGAGCATGGGTGTAGGGAAATCTAGGGAACAGAAGGGTACCACTTCTGACTATAGGACAGCCAAACAGTACATTAAATCCATCTATGGAGAAGCAGTTGTTAAGCCCCTCAAAGATTGGCACCAAGGGACTTAACATACCTGTGTCTGTTGCCATTAGCAACGTTACAATATTGTGCAATGTGCCCGTATTCCCTGCCTGCAAAACAGCGAATAGCTTGTTTCCCTGCACAATACATTGTCTGGGAACATGGCGATTTGAATTGGTGCACAACATTAACCATCCCAGCATGACTAGATCCCACACTACTATCTGTATTGAGTCCACTTACCACGGACTCATCTGAGGAATCTTCTGGCATTGTGTTAACACTTCCAACTCCAGGGTCAGACACATTGTCCATCTCCATCCCTGAGTCGGATTCACTATCTGACCCACAGTCCTCAGACCTCTCCATGTTTACAGCCCATACATTTCCTCTAATCCTAGACACATTACCCTACAATGGTTGTCTCAATGACTCTGGCTGCACTAAGCACCGAGAATGCTCATCCTCTGTCCTCCTGCAGAGAGCAGACAATTCCCTTACAGCACCCTGTGCATGCGTCAGGCTTTCAGATAACCATTCATTCTCCTTGCGCAGCTCAGTATTACA
Source organism: Bufo gargarizans (assembly GCF_014858855.1). Classification (NCBI taxonomy): domain Eukaryota; kingdom Metazoa; phylum Chordata; class Amphibia; order Anura; family Bufonidae; genus Bufo; species Bufo gargarizans. Next base: position 15,564 of record NW_025334133.1, on the reverse strand, counting down.
CCTCACAGTACATTCATAATTAGCGCTAGCTTCAGATGCCTGCTGGACAAGAGTTCTCAATTTAACAATTTCCACTTTTAAATCTTCCACTTCTCCTTCCAAACTCAGCTTCAGCCTACAAGACTCCTGATATTTATCGCTATCCACCCAGCAGCAAAAATCAGAGCATACTTGCCTTTCCTTTTGCACCATTCTTTGGTAGCGGTCAGGTTTGCTACACAATTCTGAGCCTGCAGCCATAGATCAGTAGATCCCTGCATAGCTTGAAGAATGGCCGCTGTGTTCTTCAACTTTGCAACTTCTTTAAAAATACATTCCATTGCACAAGAAAACAAAACACTGGTACCAATTTCTAGGAGTTGTCCCAATAATTTTGGCACAGAACCTTTCTACACTGTAGTACCCGTATTAATTATGCCAAACAATCTACAATCCAGTGTAACAGCCACAGATATACAAACATTAAGCAAAATCATCAACTATAGGACGATTTCACCGCTAAACTGCCACTAATGCTCACACAATGATTCCCCTATCAGACTGGTCACTGAGCTATAACATAACCGAACACTCAACTGATATCAGCACAAAACTTATCAACACAAAATCAGACTGTACATAGAAAGGTTATAAAAAGACAAGATAACTATTCTGGACAAAACTGGCAAAAACAAGCAAATCGCTTTCCATAGACACCAAAACTGCTTTTCTTAGAGGGTCATCGGTAAACAATTGTATAGATCCGGCCTTATGCTCGGTGGTTTATACCTCATTCGACGCGGCGGTAGCATGGGTGCGGCGGTTCGGTCGGGGGACCCATTTGGCAAAGACAGATATTGAGGCAGCATTTTGTTTGCTGTCGGTGCATCCGGATAGCCTCCATTTGTTGGGTTGTTTTGGGGAAGGCGGATTTTTCGTTGCTAGGTGTCTGCCGATGGGCTGCTCTCTGTCGTGTGCGTATTTTGAGGCATTTAGTACGATTCTGGAATGGGCGGTGAAGAGTGTGAATCTCTGATTCATTATCTGGATGATTTCGTGTATTGGGCCGCCGGATTCGCGCTGTTGTTCTGTATTGTTGCGCAAGCTTGAGAGTATGGAATTCCTTTGGCGCCAGAAAAGACGTTGGGGCCGACGACGGAGTTAATATTTCTTGGGATTGTGATAGATACCGTGTGGATGGAGTGTCGGTTGCCGTTGAAGGATGAGGTGGGAAGGGCTTAGAGGCTGCGGAAGGTCAGATTGCGTCAACTTTAGTCTCTCCTGGGTAAGCTTAACTTCGCCTGTAGGATCATGCCTATGGGAAGGGTGTTTTGTAGGAGGCTGGCTGGGGCAACGGCTGGGGTGGTGGCGCCTATGCATTTAGTGCGGTTGGGGAGGGAACTACAGGAGGATTTGCGGGTGTGGGGTTCTTTTCTGAATAAATACAATGTCCAGTCATTATTTATTGGAGACAAGGTGGAGGAGTTTGATTTTGAACTTTATTCAGATGCGGCGGGGGTGGTGGTTTTGGCAAGTACTGTGGCGGGCAATGGTGTGCGGAGCAGTGGCCTGCGACGTGGGCAGAGAGGGGTTGGGTGAAGAACCTGGCTCTGTTGGAGCTTTTCCCCATTGTGGTGGCAGTGTTGTTGTGGAGGGAGGTGTTTCAGGACAAAAAGGTGTGGTTCCACTGCGATAATTTGAGGGTGGTTACTGCGATTAACGGGTTGTCAGCTTCGTTCCCCGTTGGTGGTGCGGTTGCTTCAGCACTTGGTGTTGGAGTGCTTGTCCATTAATGCTTGGGTGGTGGCAGTGCATGTCTCGGAGGTTGATAACTGCATTGCTGACGCTCTTTCTCGTTCGCAGTGGGACCGTTTCTGGCGGCTGGCTCCAGAGGCGGAAGAGGAGGGGTTGGCTTGCCCGAGTTGTCTCTGGGAACTGCTGGAGTCACAGTGGCAGGGCTGATTCTTGCATCTTTGACACCCGGTACGTGGGTGTTGTATGTGAAGGCCTGGAGGTGCTGGGAAGATTGGTGTGGGAACCTGGGCATGTGGGTGATGATGACTTGGAGGTTCCGCTTCTTTTGCTTTTGGAATACTGCAAGGAGGAGGGTTATACGGTGAGTAAAATGAATGGGTACGTAGCGGGTTTTTCTTTCGGTTTTCGGTTGAGGCAGATGAGGGACTTTACGAAATAGTTTTTGATCGCGCGGGAGTTAAAGGGCTGGCGTAGGCTGCGGCTGGGGGTTGATGGCAGGCTTCCAGTATCGTTTGACCTGTTGTTGCGGTTGGGGGCACAATTGGGGCAGGTGTGCAGTTTGGCTTGGGAGGTGCATTTGTTTCAGCTTGCCTTCTCGTTAGCCTTTTTTGGGGTGCTACGGTTAGGGGAGTTGGTGTCCCCGTTGACTGGTCGAGCAGGTGGGGAAAAAGGGGAGGATGAGAACTTGTTTCCAGATAGGATTGAGTTCCTTATTTGTAATTCCAAAACGGATATGGAGGGTAGGGGGCGCAGAGTAGGGCTGTTTGGGGTTACCGGATGCGTCATGTGTCCAGTGTGCTGTTTGCAGGTGTTTGGTTTGGTTGGGGGTGGAGGGGTTGTGCCATTATTATTTCCTGAGGAAGGGACCTTCTTGTCCAGGTTAACGTTTTTGGTGGTTTTTCGGAGATGTTTGTATCGACTGGGGTTAAGCCGGGCAGGATATTCAGGGCATTCATTTAGAATAGGAACGGCTACAGAGGCAGCGAGATGGGGGGTGGGGGATGAGGTGATACGGAAAATAGGCCGGTGGGAGTCTGTCTGTTTTAAGTCTTACGTTCAGGTGGATAGGGTGTGAGGTTGAAGGACAGGGGGTTATGGTGCCTGTTTTTTCTTTGCTTCTTGTTTTGTTTTCTCGTTTCAGGTGCTGGGCCAGCTCTCGTGTGGATTTTGGGTCACTCGTTCGTGTTCTGGGGAGCTGATCGGGCGGCGGCACGGTGGGATGGTCGGCAGTTGGGTTTTAGCCGTTCGGAGGCGTTGGTGAGGTGGTTTGGTCGACGGGGAATGGTTTGGGGGAGTGTTGCCCGAATTCCACTGGTTTTTTCGGCAGGGTAGGGCCCCGGATGTTCTGGTGCTGCACGTGGGGGAGGACGATGTGGGTGCACGTCCTTTTTGGGAATTAGTCAGGGATGTCAAGTTCGACCTGTTGAGGTTGTGATCACTGTAGCCTCGAATGGTTGCGGTTTGGTCGGACATTGTGCCAAGGCAGAAGTGGAGGGAGGCTCGGTCTGTTGAGGGCATTAACAGAGCCAGGGTGAAGGTTAATCGGGCCATTGGGCAATTTATGGCGAGGAATGGTGCGATGGTGGTAAGGCACTTGGAGCTGGAAAAAGGCGTAGGGGCCTTTTGGCGTGTGGATGGGGTGCACTTAAACGCTGTCGGGACTGATATGTGAAGTCTTGGCTTGCAAGATGGTATCGAGGTTGCGTTGAGGGTGTGGAGGGACACGCAGTCTTAAGGGTTCAAGGCTGCTTGTCAGTGGCGGAGGGAGGTCCTTGGAGTTAGAGTTAATATATAGTGGGGTGGATGGTTGGGGCTGGACTGCCATGGAGGCAAGTTGATTGTGGCTGGATTTGGGGGGCCATCACCGGTGCCTCTGAGCTGGATTCAACGGCTGGAGGCAAGATGGCCCTTCGAGGGGAATCTTGGTTGTTTTGGGGCTCCAAGGATCTCCCTCTGTATCAGGTCTGTATTAGGTTGTGTATGCTGTTGCATATGTATGGGGGTTTGGGGGAAAATGGTTATAAGTTATATATTGGTTATTTATTTTATTTATAATAAACGGCTGCTGTGGCCATTTAAATCCAACCTGTTGTCCGAGTCTTATTGGGGAGAAGGGGTCCATGGGGAGGGGCAACATGAGTTGGGTGTTGCAGCCGTTCAGGTAGGTTTGGTGTGGGGTCGAGCGGATGGTAACCAATGCCCCCGCCATGTATGTACACAGTGACCACACCAGCAGAATACATTACATTATTAAGGCTACTTTCACACTAGCGGCACGGACCTCCGGCAGGCTGTTCCGTCGGGTGAATAGCCTGTCCGATCCGTCCTGTAGCTATTGACCGTGTGCCCCCGGCCTGCCGCTCTGTCCCCATTGACTATAATGGGGGCAGGGGCGGAGTTCCAGTGGACATGTTGTAGTTTTATTCCAGCTGCCTCTCGCCGTGCGCTGCTGTGCCTCACAGAAACTCCGTCCCCGCCCCAATTAAAGTCAATGGGGACGGAGCAGCAGTCCGGGAGCACACGGTCAATAGCGGCAGGATGGATCCAACTGGCTGTTCACCCAACGGAACAGCCTGCCGGAGGTCCGTGCCATTAGTGTGAAAGTAGCCTTATCCTGTATTATATAATAGTGACCTAGAAGACGGTCGTCTGTTTTCCCATAATTAGATACAAGAAAATAAAAATAATTTTGTTGAATACAATTTGCAATCATTTGACTGCAGAGATCTGAGGGGTTTGTATATATTTCTGCAGGTTTTCGGGGTGCACTGCACAGGACGGGGGAGCAGCAGACGCCTTCTTGTTTTGTTTGGATGTTGTTTTTTGTGTTTTACTATAAACGAGAATTCGATACATTGTAACAGGCTATCACAAAATGAGAGAGAGACTGGTGCTGCTGATGTATTTAGCTCAAAGATGATTGTTCAGACTGGATACATTGTAACAATCCTCCAGCTGTACGAAGCATTAGTTCTGTGTGGGGTTTCAGCAATTGGTCATAACAAGAACATTTTTATTCACTGATATCAAGCAGAGATATTGATAATTGTGATGAATTGACACAAAGTAGATTATAAAGATGCAGAACTTTTAGTTACTGGGGGATTCATCTTAATTTACAGAAGATAGGGGACAATGACACGTTCAGCTCTGCTACATCTGGCGGTAATTACACAGGATGGGTCTTATGGCCTCCCCATGTGTTTCCCCTCCAGGTCACTCCATCCTCCTGGTGACACCTGTAATTGGGTTTCAGTATCAGCCTATCAGGGCTCAGTATGCAGATGAGGGGGCGGGACTTGTTCTTTATAACTGCTGCTGCTGAGGATTTTCTATCCAGGATCAGTTCAGAACTGCAGGTTAGTGCGGAGCCGAGTGTGAACAGGTGTCTGTACTGTACATGTGTGTGATAGGTGTGAACAGGTGTCTATACTGTACATGTGTGCGATAGGTGTGAACAGGTGTCTGTACTGTACATGTGTGTAATAGGTGTGAACAGGTGTCTATACTGTACATGTGTGTGATAGGTGTGAACAGGTGTCTACACTGTAAATGTGTGTGATAGGTGTGAACAGGTGTCTATACTGTACATGTGTGTGATAGGTGTGAACAGGTGTCTGTACTGTACATGTGTGTGATAGGTGTGAACAGGTGTCTATACTGTACATGGGTGTGATAGGTGTGAACAGGTGTCTATACTGTACATGGGTGTGATAGGTGTGAACAGGTGTCTATACTGTACATGTGTGTGATAGGTGTGAACAGGTGTCTGTACTGTACATGTGTGTGATAGATGTGAACAGGTGTCTCTACTGTACATGTGTGTGTGATAGGTGTGAACAGGTGTCTATACTGTACATGTGTGTGATAGGTGTGAACAGGTGTCTGTACTGTACATGTGTGTGATAGGTGTGAACAGGTGTCTATACTGTACATGTGTGTGATAGGTGTGAACAGGTGTCTATACTGTACATGTGTGTGATAGGTGTGAACAGGTGTCTATACTGTACATGTGTGTGATAGGTGTGAACAGGTGTCTATACTGTACATGTGTGTGATAGGTGTGAACAGGTGTCTATACTGTACATGTGTGTGATAGGTGTGAACAGGTGTCTATACTGTACATGTGTGTGATAGGTGTGAACAGGTGTCTATACTGTACATGTGTGTGATAGGTGTGAACAGGTGTCTGTACTGTACATGTGTGTGATAGGTGTGAACAGGTGTCTGTACTGTACATGTGTGTGATAGGTGTGAACAGGTGTCTGTACTGTACATGTGTGTGATAGGTGTGAACAGGTGTCTATACTGTACATGTGTGTGATAGGTGTGAACAGGTGTCTGTACTGTACAAGTGTGTGATAGGTGTGAACAGGTGTCTATACTGTACATGTGTGTGATAGGTGTGAACAGGTGTCTATACTGTACATGTGTGTGATAGGTGTGAACAGGTGTCTATACTGTACATGTGTGTGATAGGTGTGAACAGGTGTCTATACTGTACATGTGTGTGATAGGTGTGAACAGGTGTCTGTACTGTACATGTGTGTGATAGGTGTGTACAGGTGTCTATACTGTACATGTGTGTGATAGGTGTGAACAGGTGTCTATACTGTACATGTGTGCGATAGGTGTGAACAGGTGTCTGTACTGTACATGTGTGTGATAGGTGTGAACAGGTGTCTGTGCTGTACATGTGTGTGATAGGTGTGAACAGGTGTCTTTACTGTACATGTATGTGATAGGTGTGAACAGGTGTCTGTACTGTACATGTGTGTGATAGGTGTGAACAGGTGTCTACACTGTACATGTGTGTGATAGGTGTGAACAGGTGTCTATACTGTACATGTGTGCGATAGGTGTGAACAGGTGTCTATACTGTACATGTGTGCGATAGGTGTGAACAGATGACTATACTGTACATGTGTGTGATAGGTGTGAACAGGTGTCTATACTGTACATGTGTGTGATAGGTGTGAACAGGTGTCTATACTGTACATGTGTGTGATAGGTGTGAACAGGTGTCTATAATGTACATGTGTGCGATAGGTGTGAACAGATGACTATACTGTACATGTGTGTGATAGGTGTGAACAGGTGTCTGTACTGTACATGTGTGTGATGGGTGTGAACAGGTGTCTATACTGTACATGTGTGCGATAGGTGTGAACAGGTGTCTATAATGTACATGTGTGCGATAGGTGTGAACAGATGACTATACTGTACATGTGTGTGATAGGTGTGAACAGGTGTCTGTACTGTACATGTGTGTGATGGGTGTGAACAGGTGTCTATACTGTACATGTGTGTGATAGGTGTGAACAGGTGTCTATACTGTACGTGTGTGATAGGTGTGAACAGATGACTATACTGTACATGTGTGTGATAGGTGTGAACAGGTGTCTATACTGTACATGTGTGTGATAGGTGTGTACATATGTGGGGTCTATATATAATGTGTGTGTATATACATGGTATTGTGTGTATATATAATGGTCATACAGTATATGGTCTATCTCAGGGGAGCAGATAGAACTAACGCCCCCCCTACTTAAAATAAAACCTTTGTATAAGGCCTCATACACACGGCTGTTGTTTTGGTCCACATCCGAGCTGCAGTTTTTGCGGCTTGGATGCGGACCCATTCACTTCAATCACTCCGTGTGCTGTCCGCATCTGTTGCTCCGTTCCGTGGTCCGATAAAAAAAAATAGAACCTGTCCTAGTTATATTAATGGCTGTTCATGCCATGCCGTTCCATGTTTTGCGGATCCGTAATTTGCAGGCTGCAAAACACACAACGGTCGTGCATGTAGCCTAAAACAATTTCTCTTTGCATCGCCTTGTCAGGGAGGGCATTCTGTGATATGAGGCTGGGGCCAGGGCACATACCTGCCGAATTTGAATGAAAGAAGCAGTGGTGTGTCTAAGGTGTTTGGCACCAGTGGCGGGTCTTTTCTCTGGCACTCCCCCCCCCATCCTATACTTTAAAACATTGTGCCCCTCACAGTTGTTATGCCTTCATTTTTCCCTTCACAGTAGTAATGCCCTCTCTGTGCCCCCTTTACAGCAGTAATGCCCTCTCCACAGTAGTAATGCTCTCTATGTGCCCTCTTTACAGTAGTAATGTGCTCTTTGTGCCCCCTTCACAGTAGTAATGCCCTCTCTGTGCCCCCTCTACAGCAGTAATGCGCTCTCTGTGCCCTCTTCACAGTAGTAATGCCCTCTCTGTACCCCTACAGAGTACAAATGCCCCCTGTGCCACTTCATAGTAGTAATGCCCTCTCTGTGTCCTCTTCACATTAGGAATGCCATCTTCACAATAGCAATGCCCTTTCTGTGCTCACTACACAGTAGTAATGCCCTCTCTGTGCCCCCTTTCACAGTAGTAATGCCCTCTCTGTGCCCCCTTTCACAGTAGTAATGCCCTCTCTGTGCCCCCTTTCACAGTAATAATGTCATCTCTGTGCCCCCTTTCACAGTAGTAATGCCATCTCTGTGCCCCCTTTCACAGTAGTAATACCTTCTCTGTGACATCTTTAGAGTAGTAACGCTCTTTCTGTGCCACCTTTCACAGTAGTAATGCCCTCTCTGTGCCACCTTTCACAGTAGTAATGCCCTCTCTGTGCCCCCTTTCTCAGTAGTAATGCCATCTCTGTGCCCCCTTTCACAGTAGTAATGCCATCTCTGTGCCCCCTTTCACAGTAGTAATACCTTCTCTGTGACATCTTTAGAGTAGTAACGCTCTTTCTGTGCCCCCTTCACAGTAGTAATGCCCTCTGGCACTCCCCTGTGGGCACAGATGGCACTGCAGTGCTGTGTGGGAGGAGCACAGGCAGATTCCCGGGCTCCTCCCACAGTCCAGCAGCGTGATCTCTACCTGCAGGGCTGAATGGTGAAGCATCCGGCCTGGAGGAGCGAGCGGAGCTGAGCGGTGAGTACGTAAAAAGAATTGTGTTGATTGAAGTGCTCATTGCATCCGGCACCCAGGGCGGACTGCCCCCTCACCACCCCCTTCTTCTGGCCAGGCTGCACCTAGCCTTTATGCTGCCTGAGGCGAACATGGAAATGGTGCCCCCCCATCTTTAGGCTAGGTCATCAGTATCTGATCGACTGATCATCTGTTTGAAGAGAAGGTGGCGTTCTATGCGAGCGCTGCTTCCACTTCATTACTCTGCCCGTCGTCTAGGGATGAGCGAATTGTCTTCGAAAGAAACCTCCAAAGTCGATTTGCATAAGACTTCTTCTAAACGCCTCGTTCACACTACCGTATGGCTATTTCAGTGTTTTGCAGTCTGTTTTTCACAGATCCATTCGTTCCATTTTTCCGTATGGCATATACCGTATACAGCAATTACATAGAAAAAATTGGGCTGGGCATAACATTTTCAATAGATTGTTCCACAAAAATGGAACGGATACGGATGCATTTCCATATGTGTTCCGTTTTTTTTGCGGACCCATTGACTTGAATGGAGCCACGGAAAGTGATTTGCGGGCAATAATAGGACATGTTCTATCTTTCAATGGAAAAAAGAAAATGCGGAAACCCTCCGTACAGTATTAGAATGTATTGGCTCCGATGAGCCGAAGTTATTACTTGGAACCGAACCCGAGTTCGGGAAATGGTGTTTTGGAGCCGATACATTCTAATGCTGCGCGGCGCTCCTGCTCTGTACAGTATTAGAACAAAGTTTTATGCGAATTGACTTTGGATGTTTCATCCGAAGTCAATTCGCTCATCCCTACCGTCGTCTCAGAGGCGCGGTGTAATTACAAGTACTCGCTCCATTCACTTGAATATACCTGTAATAACCCTACGCCGCCGCAGGAAGCAGTGGACGCATGGAGCGCCGCCTCTACTTCAAACAGCTGATCGGTGGGGGTGACGCTGAGGACAGGCCATCAATATCGGACTGTGCGGGTCTGACACCCGGTACTAGTCTCGTTCAGATAATAATAATAAATTACTCCTCTCTGAAGCAAGGAGGAGACGGGACTCATCTCAGGTGCAGTCACATGTATGGCGGGAACATTTATTTTAGTTTGTTCAGAATTGATTTCAATAACATTATTAATGTATAAAAAAGTATTTATAGGAAAGTGAGTGGATAAATCGGCTTAGAAAGGGATGACAGGTTTCCTTTAAAGGGGTTCTCCGCTTTTTACTATTGATGACCCCCACCAATCAGCTGTTTGCAGAGGAGGCAGCGCTCGTTCTCTGCTCCGTTTTCCTGCAGTGACGAGCAGTGTAGTTACAGTATGGCGTCCACATTCACTTCTATGGACGGCTCTGTAGTGATCACTTCAACAGACCGTCGTCTCATAGAAGTGAATGGGGGAGAACTATCTCGGGATGCAGATGATTCTTATAGTTAAAAAAAACGGTGACAGGTTCACTTTAAGTATGTTGCACAGACTGACAGAGGCGGCAAAATATTCATGAGAAGCCGGTGCCGCAACATAAAGGTGTGTATACCTGTCATGTATGTGATGTGTATACCTGTCATGTATGTGATGTGTATACCTGTCTGTAGTTATTATGTATGTGATGTGTATACCTGTCATGTACAGTATGTGATGTGTATACCTGTCTGTAGTTATTATGTATGTGATGTGTATACCTGTCATGTATGTGCTGTGTATACCTGTCATGTATGTGATGTGTATACCTGTCTGTAGTTATTATGTATGTGATGTGTATACCTGTCATGTACAGTATGTGATGTGTATACCTGTCTGTAGTTGATATTATGTATGTGATGTCTATACCTGTCTGTAGTTATTATGTATGTGATGTCTATACCTGTCTGTAGTTATTATGTATGCGATGTGTATACCTGTCTGTAGTTATTATGTATGCGATGTGTATACCTGTCTGTAGTTATTATGTATGTGATGTGTATACCTGTCTGTAGTTATTATGTATGTGATGTGTATACCTGTCTGTAGTTATTATGTATGTGATGTGTATACCTGTCTGTAGTTATTATGTATGTGATGTGTATACCTGTCTGTAGTTGTTATGTATGTGATGTGTATACCTGTCTGTAGTTATTATGTATGTGCTATGTATACCTGTCTGTAGTTATTATGTATGTGATGTGTATTGGGTTGTTGCGATACCAAAATGTTGATTCGATTTCGATACCATAAAAAAGTATTGCGATATTCAATACCACACGAAAAAAATAAAACACCCAAAAAGCTGCGTGCATTCCGCATTTTATGGAACGTCCGGCCCATAATCTAACAGTCCTATCCGATTTTTTGGGGGGGACAAGGTGACAAAAAAATGGTGAATCGCGCAGTTTTTATTTATTTTTCTGTTACGGCGTTCACCGCATAGGAGATATTTTAATGGTTTGCACTTTTTTGGGCGTGGTGATATGTAATGTTTATTTATTTATTGTTTATATGTAAAATTGAGAAAGGAGGTGATTTATAATTAATATTTTGTTTTTGTTTTTCTATTTAACTATTTCCCCCCCTCAGGGTCCTAGAACCTGGAATCTTTTGATCCCTTGTCCTATTCACCCTGATAGATCTCTATAGGACCTCACACTCTCCCTGCTGCTCTGTGCACGGTGCACACAGCAGCAGGGCGGGTATCATGGACGGCTTCAGTAGCATCCTGGCTGCCATGGTAACCGATCGGAGCCCCAGGATTACACTGCTGGGGCTCAGATCAGAAACTACCCCTGAGGACGGGAGGGGACCTTGTGGCCACTGTCACCAATGATTATAATACTGGGGGGGGGGGCACACTGCGCCACCAATGACGATAAGTGACCTTTTAATACAAATACAGGAGGCGGGTGCGGCACCTGAGGAGTTAACTGCCGCGGATGGCAGCGCCCTATCCTAGAGGTCCTGTATTTGTATTAATGGTTTAGTTATCATCATTGGTGGCGCAGTGGCCACAGCCCCTCCGCCCCTCTCTTCTCATTGGTGGCAGCAGTGGCGCAGGGGGGAGGGAGACACTGCTTCCTTCTCCTCTGTGCTGCTGAGGGAACATGGAGCGCGCTGAGAGCAGTGCGCGCCATGTTCTCCGATACCGCGCAGCCTAGTATAGGTAAATGTCAAATTCCAGTATCGAATCGATACCGGTACCAAACTATCCATTGGGAATCAATAATTCGATACCCACAACAACCCTAGATGTCATGTATGTGATGTGTATACCTGCCTGTTTGTGTTGGCCATTGCTCTCTCTTCCAACGGTACTGTCTCTTTAATTCTTACGGCTTGAACATCATCTGATGCCTTTTTAAATTATTATTTTGCAAAATATTCCACGCCTCATCTCGTCTGCTGACGCCCATCAGTCGGCCTCCAGCACAGCTGGAATGGAGCATTTCCCATTGACACGGGAGCTGAGGATGCAGCACTGCACAGAGCGGACATTCAGGAATCTGCTGAGCAATGGGAGCTGTAACAGAGGCCTCAGCTTTCCCGGGGTCAGATAGAACAGAGATGACTGAATGTTATTTCTCACAATATTAGAGAACAGGGCAGGTCACGTGCTGCACACAAACCCCACCCACTGACCCAAGACTCTAAGCCTGGGTACACCTAGGCTCCCCCCAAATTCCACGATAAGCCCACTTTTCTACATGCTCTTACAAGCCCCGCCACTAATACAAGTTAGCGAGAACAATTTAGAGTCAGTTTGGGTTACGTTGCAGCTTGATAATCATAAGGTAACTCGTGTAGGTGTGATATATAGACCACCTGGCCAAGTCGAAGAATTAGATGATCTACTAGTCGAGGAAATAGCTAAAATGGCATTGAAGGGGAAGTTATCGTTATGGGATACTTCAATCTTCCTGATGTAAACTGGAAAACCAAAATAGCAAGTTCTGCCAGGAGTACAGATATTCTAAACTCCCTACTGGGATTATCTCTACAGCAAGTAGTGGAGGAGCCAACCCGGAAGGAGGCCATTTTAGATCTAGTATTCACAAATGGGAATCTGGTATCTGATATTACTGTAGGGGAAAGCTTGGGATCTAGTGATCACCAGTCAGTGTGGTTTACTATAAGTACAGTGACTGAGTCACACCACACAAAAACAAAAGTTTTAGATTTTGGAAAAACTGACTTTTCTAAAATTAGATTAGTGGTATACGAGTCCCTATCAGATTGGAGCAGTTTCACTGGAGTCCAGGAGAAATGGGACTACTTAAAAGTGGCACTATTAAAGGCAACAGAAAACTGCATTAGGCTTGTCAGTAAAAGCAAAAAAAGGAAGAGACCCCTGTGGTACTCAGCAGAAGTGGCCAAAATCATTGAAAACAAAAAGATAGCATTTAGGAATTGTAAAAAAAAACTAAACGAGGATGACAGGCAAATTTATAAGATTAGGCAGAGAGAGGCCAAACAAGTTATAGGAGCTTCTAAAGCACAGGCAGAAGAGACATGAGCTCAGTCAGGGGAAAAAGGCGATAAGATTCTTCAGATTCATAAATGAAATAAGGAAACTAAAACAAGGAATTACTAAATTAAAAACTAAAGAAGGAAGGTATATGGAAGAAGATACAGAACTAGCTGACTGCCTCATGAATACTTCTGTTCAGTTCTTACAAAGGAAAATGAAGGAGAAGGACCTCAGTTAGGAAAGAAGACTAATGAATCTTTTGATGCATGTGTCTTTACAGAGGAAGAGGTTCTGAGTCAAGTGTCTAAAATTACTACAAATAAGTCACAGGGGCCTGATGGGATACACCCAAAGCTACTAAAAGAGCTCAGCGGGGAACTAGCAAAACCATTAACAGATTTATTTAACCAATCACTGGCAACAGGAGTCGTCCCAGAAGATTGGAAATTAGCAAATGTTGTGCCCATTCACAAGAAAGGTAGTAGGGAGGAATCGGGCAACTATAGGCCAGTAAGCCTGACATCAATAGTGGGGAAATTAATGGAAACCATACTTAAGGAGAGGATTGTGGACCATCTAAAGTCCCATGGATTGGAAGATGACAAACAGCATGGGTTTACTTCAGGGAGATCATGTCAAACTAATATTGTTTTTTTTTAATTGGGTGACTAAAATAATAGACGGAGGTGCAGTAGACATCGCTTATCTAGACTTTAGTAAGGCTTTTGATACTGTCCCACATAGAAGGCTTATTAATAAAGTGCAGTCTTTGGGCTTGGACTCCCATATTGGTGAATGGATTAGGCAGTGGCTGAGGGACAGACAGAGGGTTGTAGTCAATGGAGTATATTCAGACCAGGGTCTTGTTACCAGTGGGGCACCTAAGGGATCTGTCCAGGGGCCCCCATATTGTTTAATATCTTTATCAGCGAAATTTCAGAAGGCCTCGATGGTAAGGTGGGTCTTGTTGCTGATGACACAAAGATTTGTAACAGGGTTGGTGTTCCTGGAGGGATACACCGAATGGAAAAGTATTTAGGAAAACTAGGGGAATGGTCAAAAATCTGGCAACTAAAATGTAATGTTGATAAGTGCAAGATAATGAACCTGGGGCGTAAAAACCCAAGAGCAGAATATACAATCAGTGATACAGTCCTAACCTCAGTATCTGAGGAAAGGGATTTAGGGATCATTATTTCAGAAGACTTAAAGGTAGGCAGACAATGTCATAGAGCAGCAGGAGATGCTAGGCAGAATGCTTGGGTGTATAGGGAGAGGCATTACCAGTAGAAAGAGGGAGGTGCTCATGCCGCTCTACAGAGCACTAGTGAGACCTCATCTGGAGTATTGTGCGCAGTACTGGAGACCATATCTCCAGAAGGATACTGATACTTGGAGAGAGTTCAGAGAAGAGCTACTAAACTGGTCCATGGATTGCAGGATAAAACTTACCAGGAAATATGAAAGGACCTTAACATGTAGAGCTTGGAAGAAAGACGAGACAGAGGGGAGATGAGAGAGACGGCTAAATACATAAAGGGGATCAACAAGGTAAAAGAGGAGAGAAGATTTACAAGAAGGAAAACTGCTACAAGAGGACATAGTGTAACATTAGAGGGGCAAAGGGTTAACAGTAATATCAGGAAGTATTACTTTACTGAGAGAGTAGTGGATGCAGGGAATAGCCTTCCTGCAGAAGTGGGAGCTGCAAATACAGTGAAGGAGGTTAAGCATGCATGGGATAGGCATAAGGCTATCCTCCATATAAGATCGGGCCGGGGCTATCCATAGTATTCAGTGTATTGGGCAGACTAGATGGGCCGAATGGTTCTTATCTGCCGACACATTCTAGGTTTCTATGTTTCACTTGAGGCCTGTTTTTTCAGGACGTTTCAGAGTTCTCACAGATTTTCACAAATTTTTGGCTGTTCCTGCAGGTCGCTTTAGTTCTCCTCCTAGAGTGGACACGTGTCACCATGATGATCCTTTCAGTCCTGGCTGTGACCCTGGGCCTTGTAGTCGCCTCTCCAATACCAGACTTCTCTGACCTCGATGATGGTTCTGACATGATAGACCCCACGAAAGTGGACTTCACATTTAAGCCGTTTCTAGGTGTCGCCATCCTGAGCTGGATGCCGAAGGAAATAGAACAAGTGATCGAGGACTTAAGGTCAAAGCTGATGAAATCCACACAAGAGGTAAAATACCGAGCTGCAATAACAGACACCGCCTGTAGGCTAGAGGGACGCTGTTTATGGTCAGGAATAAAGCAGAGGGTTCCTTCTAGTGTCAGACCCTTTAAGGGGATGATCAGTGGAGTAGACAGAAGACAGGGGCCCCATAGCAAACATCAAAATAGACTCCCTGATAGCTTTAGCCGCCCAGACCTGGGGTTTGTTTATCCCTCCGCACAATTTCCTTGACCTCTGGTGCAATACTTCACCTCAATTT